>NC_135747.1:13418157-13719209 GCF_041903045.1 Epinephelus lanceolatus
AATTCGCTCCTCAATGTTAAGCTACTGAGTGTCTATCACACAGACAGGGGTGAATGGGTGAAAGTGATTCTGGTTCAAGCCAGGTCTCTTGGTAAACAGGGTGAGGTGTTGATTACACTGGATGTGTCTTAAGCAGTGGGAGGATGCCTTTTCCTCACTTCCAATAGTGAGGAGGTGTCTGGAGTTCATACACTCTGGGCATGGAGAAACAAACTGCGCCTCAAGTTGATTAAAGCTCCCCATCATTGCTGATTTATCTCTGCGGTTGAATTGGAAGAACACAATGAAATGCCTGCCTGAGTTAACTATCAACCACAAAAATGGAGGAAAGCCTAATAGCTCTTGTTACTGACCAGTCAGAGCTGTTTAATCTCACAGAGTTGTTTCCAAAGCTTAAGCATAAACTTTAGCTGAAGCCTAACATTTGTAGTTTCAGGTAAGTTTTATTTGGTTGAGTTACTGATTCCCTGAAAGAAGTTGCTGTTGAAAGTTATGGCACAAGGGTGATTAACCCTTGATTTACGTTTCTTAACACAGCAAGACGCCTCTCCCTGTGAGAGGTAATGTGATCATGATCACAGCTGCAGGATGCGGCATGGTTTGCATCTCTACACAGGCATCCATGTAATCTGCCTAAAAGTTTGCCTGGTGAGGAATTTTGATTGAACATAAACCTAAACCGTGTTGTACCACACATCTGGGTCCCAAGGTGCGCTCTCCTCTCTGTAGCTTTCTAATAACAGTGTCTTCCAGCTTTGTGCTGGGATGCTTGTCTGGATGCACGGCTCTCCTGCTGGTAGAGTCGCTGTGATGTTAATTCAAACATGCAGGCAGCTGCTAAATGCCCACAGCTGGTAAATGAACATCCACTGTCACACCAAATGCTGCTTCCACTCTCTTCCTCTCTCTGTCATGTAGTCTCTTCATCTCTCCCTCCAACTTTCTCTTTTTTCCTTCCTGCCCTAAGGCCAGTGTCACATCACATCACTCTACCTTTTGCTCTTCTCTCGGTCATGTCTCCGAGACTTCTGCCTGCCGGTCAGGTTTGTCTGTGTGCATGTATATGATGAAATATTCCAATATCACAAAGCATTTACAGTATGTTTTAAACAGTGGTGGAATGTAAGTAAGCATATTAACTCAGGTACTGTACTTAAAAACAATTTTGAGGTACTTCAACTTGACTCAATTTTTTATGCCATATTATGTATACTTATACTTCACTAAAATTCAGCAGCAAATATTGTACTTTTTACTCCACTACATTTATTTGACACTTACCAGTTACTAGTTACTGGCTACTTTTACACATAAAAACACATGATATGATATGATGCAGTACTATACTCCTTATGTATCTAAAGTTGGCTACAAACTACAACTTTACAATGCTCCTACATGTACAGTATTAGTTAGTGACAATAACTGAGTAACATAATATTCTTTAATAACAACACCCTTTAAGGGGAGCCATTCTGAATTATATGTACTTTTACTTTAGATACTTATGTACATTATATTTTGTTGATAGAACTTTTACTTAAGTAACATTATGAATTCAGGACTATGACATGTGATGTATTTTTTTGTCTGGGGTATTTCTACTTAAATGTAAAGAATCTCAGAAGGTTTTGATACTACAATGCTCAAAGTGAAGGGACAGTTCATCCCAAAAATTAATATTTTTCCTCATATCTGTAGTGCTGTTTATCAATCTTAATTGTGTTGGTGTGAGATGCCGAGTGTTGGAGTGTTGCAGTTTGTAAACGGAGAAATGTACTATATATGTATGGCAACACAATAAGACTTACCTTTAAGAGATAGTTCAACCCAAAATCCTGTAGCTATGTCTATCAGTCTAGATTGTTTCAGTGTAAGTTGCTGAATGTTAAAGATAACAGCCATAGAAATGTCTGCCTAATGTAACTAGATGGCACTTGACTGATCAAAGCACCAAAAATACCTAAATCTTCTGCTAGCACCACTGAGCTAGCTAATGCTACGGCTCAGCAAGGGAGGAAGCCATTACGTAATGTTTACGTCTCATGCTGCCACAAAAACAAGTGCCTCGTCTATGAGTAGTAGATGCACACTTTCTTCTGCATGTGATACTGTTGGCAGGTGTAGTTCAGTATAAAGAAAATGGTTCCTACATGAGACTGCTCACAACAAGGTTTGTGGATTAACCTGAGTAACCTGGTCATGATTTCTGATTGCTGTTGAGTTTTTTCAAATAGTTGCATTATATTGAAGAGAAGGCAGAAGATTTTGGGGTTAACAATTCTTTTACTGTAAGATTACACTTGATACTCGTGTAAGGTATGTTACTGAGAAGAGAAGAGAGGAAAAGAGAGGAGAAGAGAAGCGAAGAGAAGCAAAGAGAAGAGAAGCAAAGAGAAGAGAGGAAAAGAGAAGAGAAGAGAAGAGAAGAGAAGCAAAGAGAAGAGAAGCAAAGAGAAGAGAGGAAAAGAGAAGAGAAGAGAAGAGAAGAGAAGAGAAGAGAAGAGAAGAGAAGAGAAGAGAAAAATAGACCTAGCATGAAGTTAAATGATTGATTGAGGCAGAGTACAAAGACAAGGTCTAAATCATTAGTGAAACCATTATCGTTGACTGCAGCTTCTCCGTCATATAAATCACTTCTTAACTCACTGCTTTACTCCACACTTATTGTGTAAGCCACATAACCATGAAACTGCCTACGTGCCTGTCTGCTTGTTGTTTTTTCTCTCTATATGAGTTTTTATGGGAGCCCAAAAAATGCTTGCACCTTATGTGTTCTTATTTATGCACACAAATATGAGCCTTATATTTTATGTATGTGTGTGTGCTTGTCTGCACGTGTGTTTCTCTCTCTCAATATTGCAGTCAGCATCTGACTTGGGTGTGATACAAGGTAAAGGAAGGCTGGAGAGGGTGGAGAATGAAGAGAGGATGAGACTAAGAGACACACATATAGAAAAGGGATTTAAGTGATGGATAGACAGAAGCTGGAGGATGAAAGAGGATGAAGACAGATATAGGCTGAGGAAAGAAAAGTCTATAAATGATGAAGAGAGAAGAATATATGCATTTTAAAGAGGGAGACAAGGGGAGGAGAGGGAGATGAGAAAATAAGAGAGGAAGTGAGGAGTGTGGCATTTGGCTCTCTGTCTGTGTTTTCTCATATGCAATACTGAATAATGATTTGGCCTATAACAGATTGGCACACCGCGGAAGGATGAGGGTGAGGAGATGCGAAGGAGGGAAGGAAAGGGAGAGGAAGAAGAGGAGATTTTAGATGGGAGGGGAGCACGACAGGAAGAGAGGAAAGGTGATGAAGAAAGACAAATGAAGGGAGGAGGAGTGAGAAGAAGGTGGGACAGAGGAAGGCGCAGGAGCAGATGAAAGATGATAGATGGGGTCCATTGGGCAGTGGTGAGGGGGCAGGAGAGGTGAGAAAGGGTGAGATGAATGGAGGGGAGAGGAGAGGGAGAGAGCCAGGAGGAAAGAGGAGGGGAGAGAGAGAGAGAGAGAGAGAGGAGGTAGCTGTCAGGATGATTTGAGCCTGCCCTCAACGGACCCTGACGCTGCACTTTTCCCTAAGCAGCTGTGTGTGTGTGTGTGTGTGTGTGTGTGTTTGTGTGTGTGTGTGTGTGTGCTCTTTCCAAACACTCCAAATAGAGATCTTGCTTTCTGAGACAGAGCAGTGCAGTGAGCTAAGAGGAAAATGTGAAGCAGACAACCGCTGCCGCAAAAAGGCTTCACGCTGTACACTTTAATAAAAAAAAGGATTTTGCAGCAGTTCTTTGACCTTAACCATCTTGGCAGTTGCCACATGGACAAGATGAATTTGCCTCATAAATATTCATCATTTAAGAGAAGCGCTTTCCCCTTTTTATGAATACAAAAATTAAATTAAGTGCCATTTCTCTCCAATACAGTCTTGGAAAACTCAATGAAAAAAGGAATACATCTAAAAATACTGCCAGGGAATTGGACTTGTTGCTATGTAGGCCTGGGTTTAAAATATTGATGTGTTACCGACATAGTCTGACATTTTTGGAAATAAGCTTATTTGCTTTCTTGCAACCCAATTGCCCGAAAAATGTTGGCATTGTACATTTCTGCAAACTACAGATACATTTGTAGTTATTATGTAGCAGATATGTTGACACTTTACATTTCTTCTGGTTTCAACACTGTGGTTGACTGTGTGGTTAGGTTTAAGCACAACACTCATTGCCTATGGTTAGAAAAGGTCATGCTTTGGCTTAAAATACTCAGAATAGTTGACACTATTTCAGCTAGGGAAGCAGCAATGTCTCAGTCAAGAACAACTGCTTTTCATGGCACTATCCCAGGTGGAACAACAGCAATGGGGTGCTAGAGAACTCCCACATTTGGTGCCTAAAATGTTGCTTGTAAAGCAGTGACTGGTCGCCTAAACAAAATTGGTTGTATTGTTTGTTGGTCTCAAACAATGGTCTGCAGTGGTGTCAGAAATGTACAATGCCAAAATTTTCTTCTGGCAACTGTGCTGCTTTCTTGCCAAAACTTAGAGGAGCATATTGATACCACTCTCAGTACAGAAAATATGAAGCTTGAGCCAGCAGCAGTTAGCTTAGCACAAAGGCAGCATAGGAAACAGTTCAGCTCACTCTGTCCAGAGATAATAAAAGTCACCTATACCGGCACCTGTAAACATAACTCCACAGAAAAGCTGTCAAGTTGTAGCTTTACTGCAAGTAATATGTCAGACTCTCTCTTGACTGGTCGCAGTGACCTCCAAGAGTCTTCTCATCACTATGAAGCTGCTCCTGCTTCCAGTCTTTATACTAAACTAAACCAACCATCATCCTGGCTGTAACTTCATATTTAATGTACAGATATGAAAGTGGCATCAATCTTGTCATCTAACTCTTGACAAGAAAGCAACTAAATATATGTCCCAAAATGCCAAAGTATCCTTCAAGCTGCTGATTAAACCTTGTGCCTAAAGTGAGAGTGATGGTTGAAAATAACTGCAGAAAGGAGCTGTGACATTAAGTGAGAGACTTTACAGTGTAAACAGTACTCTCTCCGATATAGCTCTCCCCAGAGTACACTCAAGTTGAAGGTTAAGGTGTGTTCACTAATAAAAGTCACACCAAACATAAGGCTCTTTCACATTAAATGATACGGACATTTTTTGAACAATTGCACACCTTACACTGTCATCAGCTGTAACTGCTAATAACGGAAGGTGACTGATTATGGTTGTGAACTGCAGCGCTACACTCACAAACACATCCACACCCACATAGAGCCTCCTCTGTCTGTGTACCAGTCCATCATGTGGTTTTCATCTACTTAGCCGTTTCCATAAAACCAAGTCTACAGCTGCAGCTGTTGGGTGATAACTTAAACCTGTCACCAGTGACGGACTAATGTTGTACCATGGTGCCTGTCATGTGAAGGGAAATGGGAAGTCATGCTGAGTCATGACTGGCCATGGGTGTACGGATCTTAGCGGGGGCACATGCTTTCTTTTTATCTCACTCCCTCCCTCCAGTGTTCTTGTTGCACTTAAATCGCCACTGTGTATGAATCTTAATGAAAACATCTCTCTCCGTCCGACCACCTCTCCATCGATTTTTCCCGCAGAGCCAACGGAGTGCCTGACAAAATGTGATGTGTTATAGATTACAGATTACCATCCTAAATTGCAATCAGCACCATAACAGATGAGATTGCTTCAACATAGTGACATAATAAAACAACCCTTGTCTGACTGGGGCGCGCAGATTCATAACAGCGATGTTTGTGCGAGTGTGTGTGTTGATGAATGTTTTTGTGAGAGAGAGATGAGACCATATCATGAGTTTTTATGTGATTAAGCGATACACAGAGGGAGCATATTGCCTGTTCATACTGTAGTCTTTGTCTACAAACACAGATTCTCCTCCTCCTTTGTCTCAACAAAATGCATGTGTGTGTGTGTGTGTGTGTGTGTGCTCTCTCTATAAACTGAAGATTTACAGCAGTTTTCTGTTTCTCAAAGCTGTAGTTAACAAGTTTTAGAAAAAAAAATATTGACAATATTCTTATTACCATATCTGATGGTTCTAGAAAAAATGTTGAATGAAAAATTTACAGACAGGGAGAAAAAAGGGATCAAACAAGACAACATTTGACATCTAAAAATGAAGACAGAGACAGAGACATAGGTAGGTATGTGTGTGTGTGTGTGTGTGTGTGTGTGTGTGTGTGCATGTCAGAGTTGCTGCTGACAATCACTGAATGATCACGCACGTTTGCCCCCCTCCCACAGACGCATGCACGCACACTCTGCTTCTTCTCCTTGGCCTCTTTGCCCTCTGAACCTAACAGCTCAGTTTCAGCCTACCCCTGCAGACACACGCACACACAAACACAGACACATACACTCTAGGCATTGGGCGCCTGCAGACCTAAATAGCTCTGCGCTGTAGGACACTTGTAAATAACAGCCTATTAGACTTGAGATGTTACCACCAACACTGCAAAGATCTCGCTCCTACTGGTTTAACAATAACTTGAAAACTGAAACTAAGAACATGTTTAGACATGTACCAAAAGTACTTAGAGTACAGAACAACCACTAATACACACATCCTGTATGTATATAGCATGATAAATAAATCAGAGCCTGTTGTTACCAGCAGTTCAACCAGATTTTCCCCTCCTGGGAACCTACTGGACTTTAAATGGATGTAAGAAATTGAAAGAGAAGGAGGAAAGAAGTGCAGGGGGGAGATGGGAAAACAGAGAAGGGAATGAGAGAGGTGAACACAAAGGGAGCGAGCATTTAATAACACTGGTCCGAGGATGAGAACTGTGGAGTAAAACTGGGAAAAAAATGACGAGGACGGGGAGACAGAGAAGTGTGTTTTTCATTTCGACAGCACAGTGCGAAAGTACAGCAAAACAGAGCAGAGCACAGTGGGCCTTTTCAACCTTTCAGCCGGCCGGTGAAATATTGATGCTTCAATTCCAACAAAGAAATGTCTGAATGATTTTGGTACATCTGAGTGGGGAAATTCACCTATCTATAATTGATACGGCTGAAATGTTAATAACTGGACGGGAAAGCACCGGAACAGAAAAATAAAGGGAGAGGGGGGAAAAGTGTAAGTGTGTGTGCTTGTGTGTGTATGTGTGTGTTTCTGCCCTCTTGCCTGTGGCAGTGGGTTTGTATCTGTGACCCCTTATGCACATGGTGTCCATTAGACTGTGGTCTACTATGTGTAGGATGCATTAGGATGCATTCATACATGTGATGGCAGTCCTGTGAAGATGAGGGAAGACCAGTAGTTTGATTTACAGTCACTGGGTGCGGTTACATGATGGCTTCTCATTCGGAATGAAATCAATCTGAATGAAATCATTCGGAATTAAAGTCTTTCCAGGTAGTTTACATGGGAAATATTCATTCCGAATGAGGGTTTACATGGGAGATCAGTTTAATCGCCTTTTAATTGCCTTTATTCGTGCAAGGTCCGTGCAAGTTTTGGGGCAGGGAAGGTTTCTGATTGGATAGGGGGTGGGGCAGATGTTACATGTTTACGTTTATCGGAAGAAAACACTGTAGTCCTCGTTCCAGATATGATGCTTGACGACACTGTTCTTAGTGCCTTTTTCGGGCTTGTTTTGCTTATTTTCTTGAAGCAGCAGTACGACAACAACCTTGTTCTGCTAATGCTTCAGAGAAGGGAGGTAGAAGGTCGGAGAAGGGAGATAGAAGACCGTGCTGTGACGAATGGAGACTGGTTAGTGCAACGAGTCGCGCGCGCTATATACGTCATCGCGCCAGAAGGGCAAGGAAACGAGGATGTGCAGAAAGACCGGAATGAACTTAAAGAGGAATGAGTGTATACAAGTGCGAGAAATTCTTTCAGTCAGAATTAGAAACGGAATATTCCAGCCCCTTACATCGGATTGAATTTTCAATCTCATTGGCCATTTTCATTCCGAATTAGGTGTTTACAAGATCACTTTTAATAGGAATGAACTTTCATTCCGAATTCAAAGGGAATTAAACTGTCCATGTAAACGCACTCATTGTTTTAGAAATCTGTGGATAGGGGATCTCTTGTTTTGATGGCCTGGCCTTAAATTTCTCTCAATTATTATATGTTAACTTTATCACAGTGATTGTTCTGCAGAAACTATCGCAGGTGCTGGCTCAAAAAGCCCAGTGAGACGTTTTAACTGTATGTGAACTTGGCTCTACATTTCACTTATATTACACTTCTCTCAAATGTTTCCATTTTGTTGTGTTTTTATCACCTTTTTATAGTTTTTAATTTCAGATTCCTCCTGAAAGTGCTTTGTAACCCATGAAAAAATGATTTTACTACTATCAAGATTCATGTTATTCAAACTTTCTGCTTGTCTATCATTCTTTCAGCAAGCTTAAATGTGTGTTCACTTCTTAATGAGTCTCATATCTCCCTGCCAGCATTTTGTCCATGATTTCCCAGTCTGCCTGTTTGTTTTTCTTGATCTCTGTCTTCTGTATTTTCATTTCGTGCTGCAGAACGGCCTGCCTTTCTTTCAGTCTTACCATGCAACTAAAGCCAAACAGCCCAAAACAATGATGGACACCAAATCCTCTAATCTGTGTTAATTCTTCCGAAGTGTGAAAACCATCCTGGAACAGTGAATGTGTTGTAATTAGACTTTGATAATTAGAGACAGGGGACCAAGGGAGGTCCCAGAGTGATTATGATGGGGATAGCTAAAGCCAGAGAAAACAGGAGGAGAGTGGGCTGAAGTTCACCAAATACACCAACACCAAATACACCACCTCTCACACTGAGACAGGCTGGTGGAGGCAGAAACTCCAAAGAGACAGTGAGAGAAAAATGAGTTTTCACAAGATCGCCTTACTTCCCCTCCTTCATTAGTTGCAGTCTAGCTTATTTTATTCTTCCCATCACTTAATTCACTCTTTGTAACACTTGCTATCCAAATCTCTTTGTTTGCCACCCATCACATGCTTTTAAAATCCATCCATCCACCCGTCTTTACCTGCAGTCCAGTTTCTCTATCTCAAAGTGTGGGTTGAAGTTTAGGACGATGCGTTGTGAAGGCTCGGGTGCTGTGATGACCCAGCGGCAGTTCTGGTGAGGCGGGTACTCCAGTGGGTAGCCGGGGGTGGTGATGTAGCCGGCATCGCTGGCATCTAAATAGCCACCGCATGGCTCAGATGCTGTATGGGGAGACAGAGAAACAGGAAGTTAGATGAAGTCATGTGGATGCAGAAACATGTTTATTTAGGAAATCTTACTGAAAGCTTTGACAATTTTCAACCAGCTTTGTATCATAACAGTGTGGGCAGTATGTGTAAATGAACTGTGGCAAACTTCCCTCCATCTTACCAGCAGCCAGATCTTCCTACTACCCTGATTTTCGCTGGCTCTAGGGCTGTTGCTCCAACTACAGATTGTACTTCCACAGTTTTATATTCCTGCCATCACTAACAATCTCTCTCTCTCAAACTCAGACCAAACACAGATCAAATTGCAAAATCAAGCAGTGCAAATATGAACCAAGGTTGTGTTACTGCGTAACCTATTTCAGAAGCATATTTTAGCTTACAGTCTAGCTGTAATTCAAGATAGTTTGTTACCAGCTGGTCACCATATTGCTTCCTGTTTCAAAACAGACAAGCTTGGATTAATTCACCCACCAGCGGGAGCAGTTATTGGTCTGGTGCAGGGCAGTGCATTCTGGTTGTTGTAGGTTTTTTACTTCTTGAGTATAAGCAAATGCCACTTTTTCTGTATTTTCTCTGGTCATGTGGCACCAATTTTAAAAGTATTTGCATCTTTCTATCACATAAACAGCCCTGGTTTATGAAGAGACCATCATTCCAGCAGTGAAGCACTTCTTTAATATTTTTCCATAGGTTAAAACACAAGTTCACACATCAGACAAAGGTCATTGATTAGTGTTTCCCATTGTAATACAAACATTTAAGAAAAAAAAGAAGGGGAGGATAAAGGGCAGACTTTTAAAGGGAAGTGTGGGATGAAAGGTGAAGAAATAAATGACTATTGAAAGCAGACTGATCAGATAAACCTCCAAGAACAATATGCAACTTTAATAACTTCCCTCAAAGCAGCAGATGTAAGTGTAGAGTACCGTCAGGGTCAATGCTGTTTTCTTATCATCGCTGACCAGAAGCATGTCAACATTCTTTATAAAACTCTTTTTTTATCACATATTTGTTCATCAAGCATGATTTCACACTACGAAGACGGCTCCAAACTGATAAAATGCAGATAAGAGTTGTGTTTGCAGACACAGGATATGAGAAACAAAGACGCATGTGTCTATGTGTCTTTATGGATGTGATGTCAAAGGTCAACTCAGCATCATGACATACAAAGACTCCATTTTGACCCATGAAGCCCGACACACTGACACACACAGAGTGAACAAGCCCTCCAGATGCCACAGTTACTGTCACAGAGCGGATCCACTTGTCAGCGGTTTTACGTCTGCATCGTGTCATTAACAATACCCCTCATTCAATGCCACAGATGCACTCTGGCATAGATGGGTAACTCATATATATCTGTGACACCCGACAGCATAACACACACACACACACATACACACAACGCTACTGTATTACATCTATGGCATCTATTGTGCACCATGCTGGCTGCCCTGTTTGATGGACTGTGCAGACTTTCTACTTGAGCTGAACTCCTTCATTGTTTAAGATCTGCACAACGTAAGTTAAACCATCATGGTGGATACACTGAGTACCATCTTTGTTAAGTCCAAGCACTTCCAACATAATGACACAGTATGAGCCACCATCTGCCAGAGGAGACTCAAGAACCAGGGTTGTTAGATTGTTCATTTAGCATCCCCCAAAGTAACACTGCACCAGTAATAAGTAATAATATGATGTCTGGTTTTCAGAAAAATGACTTATTTAAGTCATATCCTGAGTGTAGAGAGAAAAAACTAAAAAACAAGTGCTTTGTTTTTGTTATATAATTTGCTAAGTAGACCACTCCTTTGAAAAATCGACCTCATCCAAGGAATTATATCTGTGATTGCACCGTACATGTGCACCAAAGCAGATGGATTTTCAATAAATATTTTGGGCAATGTGATGGCCACGATGGACCAGGTTATGCTAATAAAAACAGCATCTGTGAATGTCGGCTGCTTGCTGGGAAGAATTTGGCCGGTGAGCAACCCCTTAGATAATTTCCTGTTTATGAGAGAAAAAACAAACTCACAATCAAGCTCCTGACGGCTTATATCATTGTTTCAATCAGGGCCAAATGTCCCTGAAGAAACCTGCCTCATTACAAAAAAAAAAGAAAAAAGAAAAAGAAAAGAAAAAAATTATGAAGAAGTTGGGTAACTTCTTGGTCTGTGCCACCGTCTAGCCCGCTGTGCTATGTGACGTTTTATTTATTGCCACTGTGCTGAGTGGGGTGACATAGCCAAGTCAAACTACTCAGCAGAACACAACATATTTTAACACTATAAATAGACCGGCTACTGTAAACTTACTCTGAGAGGAGTCACACAAACATTAACACACACACGCACAGCATAAACACTTTATCAGACACCATCTTCAAAACAAATTCACACGGGAAGTTAAAACAAACATGCAGCATACATAATTTTTTTTAGCATGGTTGCAAATATACACAGAAACTGATGCATAATACTTTCAAGAGTCAGCAAGGGAGAATTAAAGTGGAGGTCAGCTCTCGGCACACAGTACACACAGTGATTGGCACTTTGGCATCTATATCTAGTGTCTACCTCACACCGCCTGCAAACAATTAGTGATCGCCCCCTCTGAATCTCTTCCTATCTCTCTGCCTCCGCCTGTCTCTCCCTCCTCTGTCATGCTGTGAGCCAACTAGTCATGTCTATCTCCTCCTATCTGTTTCCAATCTCCCTGGTGACATACAGTAATACAGGAGTAGAGTTACAAGGCCTATGTAACCCGGCCAGACGCATTTCATCTCAGCACCACCTGGATTAGTGTTTAACCACTCTGGAATCTCACAGCAGCATCAGCCAAACACCACTTTTAGCACACGGGCGTAGCTCTGACTCTAACGAAAAATCCAGGATGTGCTGAGACTATGTGAGAGGGGAAACATGAAGAGCAATGTAGCTGATTAATAAGCTTTTGCTTGGGACTCTTTGTTGTTACTAGTTAGTTGGGTCTTAAAATGAGAAGAGTATAAATGTGTTTTTGTTAGATTCAGCCCCCCAGATGAGACCTTCAAAACCTGCTTTCTGCCTCCTTAACCAACCAGTGGATATATAGTACTGGGGATGGACAAAATAACATGAACACCTGTACAATCTAAGCCATTCAAGTGCAATAAAAACATGAGGCTAGGTGTCTAGGTTTTATACATTTATCGACATTATTCTTATATTCCCTGTTTATGAAATGTGCTAGTTTTCTTTGTCTGTTTATGCATTTTTGATATTTTTACTGAGACTAGCTACCCTCTCCTCCACTATCCTATTTTCACCTCTGGTGTTCAGACGATAAAGACAGCACCTCCAAGTGTCTGATGAATAAGGCTGGTGTGATAGAGAGGCAGACACTGTGTGTGCCTCAAGTATTGTGTCTGCTCTGCCTCAAGGGTCTATCAGTCTCTGGACACACACAGTCATTCAATGACTATCACATGCAAACGGGGCAGGAAGTGACACACACTAAGGTGATATGTGCATTAATAGCATCACATCCTGTTGCACGAGATGCCACTAAACATATTCTTTGTGAATATTGATATTGTTTATTTGGTTCATGTATGTGTGCACACACACACACACACACACACACACACACATATACATTACACACATTAAAAGTACGCTGAGGCTGAGCTTATCAGTTATTATACTGTGGAGTCCCCGCAGTGATAGACCAGTGTACATTTTTCTTTCAGGAAGGACAGTTATCTGCCAGCTTCACGTCTATTTACCCAGAAACTGTATGAATACAGCTTCCAAAAGTAAATCTATAGCAATGCTGATTTGTATTCTGCAGCAGCCTGACCTGCATGCTGGGAAGAAAGTGTAATGTCTGTGTATGTGTGTGTCAGAACAGAGGAGATGCTGAGTTGGGGGAAAAGCCTGAATTCATGTCAGGAATTATCAAACAGGTAAAAGTGACAGAGAGAGAGAGACTGTTATAGAGAGTGAAAGAAATGAAGCAAAAGAGATGTGAGGCTGAACAGAAACAGATTACGACAGGAAACGGAAGAATGTAGGAAAAGAAGAGCATTACAGCTTCTTTGAGTTTTAAGACATCATTTACCTGTCAGACTTTGTTATAGAGTTGCTGCAGATCTAATTGTAAGTAAGTAAATGTTATCATGGCCAATGACAAAATGATGGCCAACGATTTAAAAAAGTGTAATGAACCACAATAATCCTTTAGAGCAGCATTATATTGGATTCTGCCCTTAAAGCTACAGTTGGTAACTTTTATAAACTACAGTCACAGTCTTGAGGTTGTATGCCTTCGCATTGCAGTCAAGTTACAATTTACATCCATATCTGTCCAGACTCACATGTCGCCATGACAGCTGACAATGCTTTAAATATGGATGTTGCTGAAAATAAGGTATAAAAAATATTTTTAAAAAAATGGATGCCTCACAACCATCTTCAACCTGGCAGCACGGATGATCAATACAATCAGAAAAAAAGCCAGAAAAGTGTTCTTGCAGCAAATTATGATATGACAGTGAGGTTGACCTTTGACCTTTGGATATAAAAATCATCATTTTATCCTTTTAGACAAGAGTCTGATCATAATTAGCATATGAATACTTTAGTTAGGCCAAAACATATTTTGTGAGGTCACAGTGAGCTTTGACCACCAAAATCATATCAGTTCATCAATGAGTCCAAGTGGAAGAAACTCCCTCAAGGCGTTCTATATTTGCTATATTTGCTGAAACTGCCATGATTCTGTTACTGCCTTTTATTCAACTCAGATATTTTCAGAGACATATTTTAGTGTACTGTTTAGCTGTAAAATGAGAACATTTTGAGCTACATGGGCTACAGCTGATCTGTACGCTAAAATATGTTTCTGAAAACATTTGAGGCGAGAAATAGGCAATGCAGTAACAGAATCTTGATTCATATTTGATCAGCACTGCCTAGTTTGACTGCAGTTCATGAGCATTGATTGACATGATTGACAGCTGCGTTGGTTGTTGCTGCCGCGCCACAGCCTGATTGTAGGGAATGCCAGTAGAGGCGGTAGGAAGAGGAGGAGGGACATGATTTTTGTCACAGATTATCGATTTCATGTACTTCTTTCAGAATATAGTGACAGTTTCAGCAAATATGTTGAAAAAAATATTTTCATTAAAGTTATCAACTGTAGCTTTAACTTCTGTGATGAGTTTCTACCTTTACATTTATAAGCTGAAGGAGAGTAATTATCCCCACAAAACGAAGGTGCAAGGCTATCAAAAAACAGCCTGCACTACATGTCACAAAAGTTTATTAATGACAGCGCTGACTACTTGGATCCTTGTCAGGTCAAAAAAGGTCGTATAGTGTAAGAGCCAATATTAACGTAGGATGAAACGGAAGCACCACATCAAAACACAACCATTTTCTCTGTCCCTTACAGACACGCACACATCCATCCTCTTGACCCCAGACTTCACACAAGACAGCATTCCTCCCAACCACATCAGCGTGTGCGATCTTCACAGAGAGGTTGTATTTAGACCACAAATTCACAACAAAATGCACAAACACAAACCGCTGAACATTGCTTATTCCCCCTCTGGCTTAGACATCACTGAATCCAGACCACACACACACACACACACACTGGGAATAAGCAGCAATAAACGGTGCTAAACAGTCAAGCAGGGATATAAGACAGGTCACTGCATTATTTATGTCTCTCTGCCACGTTCAGTATTGCATCCTGATAACACCCATTCAGCAACTTTTCCCCACTTCAACACACACAGATGCAGCCATACGGAAATGTAATAAAAACCTGCATGCACAGCAACACGCACACTGAAGGGCACACAAACTATTGCACAAAGTCTCAAACATGTAGAAAAACAAACACACACACTTCCATGTGGAGCTACTTTGCAAAATTGAACTAGATCATTGTTTGTTGGCCCCAAATGCAAATTTCTGACCCTGTTTCTAAACTCTCTCACAGATTCATTTTCCCTCTGAGTAGAGAGTCTGATCTACTCTAAGGAAACATTTTTTAGCCTGTCGCAATCCATTTAATAGTCTGTGAGAATTTTGCTATTGGACCATATTCCACATTCATTTCCACTTGCCAGAGCTAATAATGAAAGCCTTAAAGGTTTAGCAAGTGTTTGTGTATGAGAGAGAGAAAGTGTCTAACCCAGCTAACTAGAGAGCTTGTTAAGAGTGAGGCTATTATTTGGCAAATCAACTTATTATCCACCAACACTGGCCCCAAATATTCAAACAGTACAGCCAGGCTCACATTTTCATTATTGTGACCTTGTTGGAAACAGATCCCCGAATTTAACAATCAATACACTCTGACCATCTGTATCAAAGCCTGAGGGAAAGTAAATGCTAATTTCCCCATTGATTTCTATGCATTCTTTTCTGTTTGCAATGCATTTTCAGTGGGACGGCTCGGTTCCAATATCATGGAGCACTCACAAAACACTTTAGGTGTTGTTACTTTAAACGGCAGAAATACAGATACATTTGTAGCAAAAAGCTTTTTGTGTGACTCTGGGAATATGAGAAACACTGAAAATAACAGGCTGAAATGTCTTCTTTGGATCAGAACCAAGGAGCTTTTAGTCATTGAAACCTGGGAAACCTCAGGAATGGACAGAGAGAGAAAGAAAGGAAGAAGGAGGCAGAGCAGGACGAAAGAAAGCAAGAAAGAAAGAGAGCATAATGCCAGAACATCTGTCTCTCATCATCTGAAAAGAGAAAGTCAGCAGCTCCGAAAAGCTCACTGGACAGAAAATGCAACTCTCTTGCACACACACACACACACACACACACACACACACACACACTCACACACTCATACGCTGACACACAAACAGGTGGGGTAGCGCTTTTCTCCAGGTGCTCTGCATTAAGCCACAGTGGAAAACTACAGAGAGAAAAGACTATGTGTGTGTGTGTTTGTGTAAGGCAGAGAGAGGGATGACGGAGGACTACAAAGGATCGGAGAGACAAAAGAAGTGATGGGAAAGTGGAGAGAGGAGAGGAGAGACAAGGACTCATAAAAAAAAGAAGGATGAGCGTGTGATACAGAAAAGGAACTGACATGAGAACAAGCTTCTCAACTCAGGAGCACAGACACCACCTGATCTATGGGGCTTTAGTGAGTAGAGCCAGAATATGACAGTGGACAAAGGAAGATACAGAGAAAGATTTTAGATCAATAACGGTGTAATAGTGACGAAGTGGAAAGCTAACTGAAGGAGAAGAGTGTTAGGAAGGGGACAAAAAAGAAAAGTGTAACAGGAAAAGTTGGATATAATGTTAAAGTAAGATTAGAGAGGAGGAGCTGTAGGTTAAAAGAATTGGTTTTGGACATATCAGACTGCCACAGCTGGATTACTGATCAACCAAAGCGGACAACTAAACCACCAACACAAATTCAACAGTGCCTACAAATTAAACGTCAAAATACATTGTCTGTCCATAACACATAGAAGCTATTTGTGCCCCTTCTATCAGTGGGAGGACATCATGTGTCTATGCTTTCCAAAACCGTAACAAATCACTGTTGAAATATAAATCCGTTTTATGATGTGACAATGCTGTGGCCTGACCTCCTCCATATGCAGAGGCCATGTGACAGTTTTCCATTTGCTCCTGTCATAATTACTACAGCCGCTGGAGGGCTTTGTGACTGGAACGTAAATGTGTCATTTGCTGAAATGACTGAGTTGTCATTTTTCTTGTAAGGACAGTCTCTCACTCGGCGTTACTATCACTTGACATTGCGTTTATGCATTCCTGTTCAAGTTTAACTTTAATCATAACATTGAACATGAGGTCAAGTGCTATGCTGTATGCAGTGCATAACTCTGCATGTTCCTGCCTCAGTTTTCAGGTTAACACAGCCTTGCTGTTGAAGGGCCTATATGCTCAGCCAATCTATATAAGGAAAGGTGAAATAAACAGGTATTGGTACAGGAGGTTGCTGCATCTTGAAAAGTAATTTGGGCATGTCTACCTCAGAATCTTATCTCAAAAGAATGCTGAAAATAATACTGTTCTCAACTACATCCACACACAACCCAAGCTGCGTCTTCAGGTTTTACTGCACTCATCTTTATATACTTAAGAGTTGATTAAGTAAAGATTGTGTGTTGATAAGAGGGATTCAAATGTTGTCTATGCCCAGGAACACTTCACCAAAATGATCATTTGTAGATCAATTACTCACCCTGTGTTACATTGAATTTGTGAAGAAAATGAAAAAAGAAAAGAAAAAAGAAGGTTTTTCTTGCATGTCTCTATAGTGAACAAAGAATCCAAAAACAGAAAATTTTTAATGAATCTGGGTAAAAGGAGCCGTGTTTAAAGGGCCAGTGTGTAAAATGGGTTGAAAACAGTGACATCAGTGGTCAAATTCTAGATTGCAGGGCTCACTCGCTCACCCCTCCTGTCGGGTAAATGACGGTGGCCTCGTAGGGACAAAAAGCCTTGCACATGAGTTTTTCAGGAGTAGGTCTATCTAGCGACGAGGTGAATGTTTATTTAGAAATCTAAACCATGTTATGATATTGTAATGAATCCCTCACGAGCAGGAGACCAGAGGAACGTTTGGGAAAAAGGCCAGTTTATTTGAGCACTCCAGAAACTCCGGTAACACTCCAGGGGGTAAAAGACTCCGTCCCAAACTCTGACTCTTCTAGCGTAACAGACACACTTCATACACACATACTCGTTTACCATTCTAAGTGGGGACCCCCTCCCCTCTCTGCTCTGCCAATCTCCAGCCCGCACACTGACTGACAGCGTAGCCTGTAAACAGAGCTCAGCTGTTTATTTAGCCTAGCAATATCTCTGGACTATAGTAGCTGCAATGGACGACTTTGAACGCGATTTTGAAGAGTTGCTTGTAGCGGACACAGACCCAGAGCCATACCTGTTTGAGCCGGAGCATACAGATGAGGAACTCTATGTGTTTGATGCCGAGCGGGCGAGAAGAGAGGCTGAATGCACAGAATGGGATTCGGTGCTACTGCTACCATCGTTGGGGAGATATATCACCAGGAGGAAAAGCGCCGCAGAGAGTGCATCACAAGGAGTGAAGTTGCGTCTTCTTTTCCTCGCAGATAAACCATGCCAAATATTACACACTGGCCCTTTAACAACAGCAAAGCTATATCAAAACATCTGTTTAAAAACTCTCACATAACTCCTGCAGAGATTTACAACTCCTGCAGTATAATTTTAAGTGTCATTTATTGAGTCGTATGCTCAGTACTTCCCAAACACATGTATCTTCGCTAAAACTTTACTATATAAAACATTCTGCAGAGCCTCACAGGTGGATGAGTAGTGCGCCAGGACAAGTGTGTGCATTTGATCTCTGCTCAGTAGGATGCATTCAAACGCATGTGATTGTCCAGGCCCGCCATTCATATGCAGAAGTGTTTTAAACAGTAGCGTTTGAGCAAAATTGCATGTGCTTGGGAGGTACTGAACATATGACAGGATAAATGAGACTTCTAATTATACTGCAGGAGTTGTGTGAGAGTTTATTAACAGACATCTTGATATAGTTTTGCTGCTGTTAAACCTGGCCCCCCTGAACTTTAATTTATCAAGAATTTCTTTAGTTTTTGGATTCTTCGTTCGAGAAAAACAAAGTTTTCTTTACAAATTCAGCGTAACAGAATGTGAGTAATTGATATACAAATGATCGTTTTGTTGGTGCAATATTCCTTTAAGCAACCTTAAAAACAAATGTAAAAGCAGCCTACCTAATTCTTTACATAAGCCTTTTAAGATGTGTATGAATGAAGTCACTAACAAACCATGTGAATGGATTTCCAACAGTTGAGCTTTATTCTCTCACAGGCAGAGAGAACAAGGATGAGAAAACATAGATTGGCACAGACTGACAGAGTCAGACAGACTAGACAAGAGTATAAAAAACTGTGGATGAAAGGGTGAAAAAGATTTCCCACCGTGCAAAGTGGGGCGAAAAAGAAGGTGAGGGAGGTTTCCTAATCGGAGCGAGGGAAAACACTGACAGGGGGAGGTGTGGAGAAAGAGACAGAGTGCGCTATTAAAGGAGAGGTGAAGTACCATGAAAAGAGGAAAACAACAGGATGATTCAGCGTGAAGGGAGGGAGAAAAGAAAAGAAAACAACCTGTGGCCTCGCACGGCACTGCTCTGGAGGGACTACTGAGGACACAGAAGGTTCAGCTTAACACACAAAAACACACACTAACACTTTTCTTTGTGAGGATGATGGTTTGAAAAGAAGCAAGGACCAGCAAATGTCCTCATTTGAAGGATGTCCATGATCTCCCCTTCCCTCTGAGGACATTTGTTCTTCACATTTGTGCAAAACCAAGAACACACTCTCACACACACACACACACACACACACACACTGATCTCCCCTTCCTCTCTAATTACTCCAGTCATTACCAATGGCCAATGAAGACACTAGAATACTAACAGTTTACTAATGACATGATAACTGTAATTAGAACATCCTGCTGGACCCACTAATTGTCCTTTCCCTTTTACAGACGAGAGAGACTGTGCCGAGGGTTAATTTGCTTAATGTTTATTCGCTCACTGCAAACTAGCTTGTTGATGTCAGTCGACTGGCCCCTCTGTTGTTCAACCACCATTATTCTAATGACAGGAAGACTAATGTTCCCTCATTTAAATGCCAAATTTCTTTTTCTTTTTTTTAAAGTTGTATGGCTAATTTGAATCTATTTTCTTGAGGTTACCCTGAAAAGAAAAAAGAAAATGGAAAAACACAGCAGACTGAATGCCTGGATGAATGAAGGACAAC
This sequence comes from Epinephelus lanceolatus, assembly GCF_041903045.1. Classification (NCBI taxonomy): domain Eukaryota; kingdom Metazoa; phylum Chordata; class Actinopteri; order Perciformes; family Serranidae; genus Epinephelus; species Epinephelus lanceolatus. Next base: position 13,438,227 of record NC_135747.1, read on the forward strand.
CCTTAATCCTTAAAACCTGGTGGAAAACACCTGCTACCTGCAGGATAATTAAAACGAAATCAGTTTTGGAAGAAAGTCTCCAGGAAAGTGTCACCTGCCACAGATTAGCACACTCAGTTATCACATACAAAAAAGTTTAAATCTAACCCTCACAGCAGAGGGACTGCTCGAGAGGTTTTCTTGAACAAATTGCACGCCCTCTTTGTGAACAAATTTGTCTGGTTTGTTCTGTGGTTTCAAGAAAATAGCCTCTGTTCCAAGCTATTACACTGATGTATCTATCTAGTATACGCCAAATGAACCCCTCTACCATAGTGTAATTTCATTCTCAGGATAATTATTTAGAAAATGAAGTCGTCTGCCTATATTACAATCAGAGTATTTATTAACAATGTGCTTTACCTTGGCCAGAAACCCTCCTGTGCTCGACAGAGGGGAGGAATAAATCTGGGTTGGTTTACTGCAGGTGGCTCCACTCAACTACTGCTTCACACTCTGGTGCTTTTCTCTTATTTCGCTAATGCCCTCTCATGCTCTCTCCCTCTCTGCTTCTCCCTTTCCCCCTCTCCTCTGCACTACCAAATGTTCACGATGCCTTGCTCTCTCCATCTCTTTCTCTTCCCCCTCCACTTTCTCTTTTCACTGCTTCATTGTGCTTTATTGGGATTAAAGTTTGCCAGCCACGTTAGCAAAGTGTTTCCTGGCCTTGTGTATCAGCAAATCATCTGACACATCTGATAGTACAGCAGTAATAAAGAACGACTCGCATGGGGGAGGGAACAATCATAGGAAATTACGAGGAGATATGGGAAATACTGAGACAAATATGTATGGATGAGCTGATTTCAGAGGCACTAATTGCCCCTTCTTTTTATAGCCAGCTGCAATACATTTTGCTTCTAATACTGAGCATTCACTCACTCACTTTTTTTCTTACTCTGTTATTTGACTTGCCATAATACGCTGATGTATTTCTAGCCCTTTCTCAAGTACGCTTGCCAGTCTTCATATGCACTGAGTAATTATCCATGGAAACATGAGATTACAGTGAAAGGAACAAATACGGTTAAACATGTATTTATAGAATATAATATCTGTAATATTCCAGGCTAATAACTAATCTTTTCAAACGCAAAGTAATTACACAGAACGACTGTGTTAGAGGCAGTGAGTCGATTCATTATGGAGGCAGCTAAAAAAGGGTATAACCCCCATTGTGGGAACAAATGACATGGATGGTTTGTTTTATTGATGGCCAATTGAAACTTACAAAGCATTATGACCTCCATCAATGTAACATTTAATTATTACAAGCCGGCCCCCACGGGGCGACACAGCACCAGGTTGTGTTAGATGTGGGGCAAAAGCTCGAGGCTAGAAAATAACTAATGCATTAGAAAGCCTGGTCACAGCCAGGATACATGGTGCGCATGGAGCAGCAAAAGTCTTTTGAGTTCTGCAGCACAATGACCTGACAATTAAAAGCAAATGAAAGCACGCCTGTACTGGCTCACGCAGTCACACTGGAGCATGCACAGTCAAGATGCAGTCATTTGTAGCATTAGTCAGCCTTGAAACTATGCAAAACTACTTTTTTCTATATATATGTAGGTGGAGTTGGCTTTTTCACCCCAAAAGCTGGACAACAAATGTCTTCTTCTCTGTTCCCCCTGTTTCTTTCATATCACACTGGATTGGTTGCAGCCAGCAAAAACAACCAGTCCTTAGTGCATACCTGTGGGCAAGTCACCCCACTGCTAGCTCTACTCCTCACACTGTGCATCACAGTGAGCCTGTTTCATCATCCAGCATATTTCAGCAGAGACACTATAGAGGCAGACAGCTGGTCTTGAGTGGCCAATTATGTCCGTTTATCTCCCTTGCAGGCACAGCTGTGATCAAACGGAATGAAGAAACAGGATCAAACAGCGAGGCTAAAAATCATTCTTCCGTTTCGTTCACTTCTTTTTGCAGCTTCCCTCTGCCTGTTACTGTCTCTGTAACTTCCTCTGCCTGTGCTTCCATCCCTCCCTCCTGCCTCTATCGCTCCCTCTCTCTCTCTGTATATATATATATATATATATATATATATATATATATACACACACTTCTTAGTCTCACTATGCTTTCCTTGCTCATCTCTCCGGAGACAGCAGAGCAGAGGCATCTGTAAAAGTTTACTGCTGAGGAAGCTTCATCCTGCATAGCTTACTGCTGAGCATGTGTGTGTCTGCTCCAGTGGTTCTCAGGGTACCAGCGGAGAGATCTCAAACTGAGCTGAAGGGAGTTCCCCAGAAAAATGTTTTTGTTTTTTTTTTAAATCTGCCATCAACAGATACATTGTTGCTGTAAAAAAGTGTCATCTTCAGGAAACAGATCATGATCATACTTAAAAGCAGAACAACTTGGTTCCAAGGAAAGATTATGGTCATGTTTAAAAAAAGCAATGACGAGTGTAGGAGATGGAAGAGAAACTGCGGTCTCTGGTGTCTGAGGCACCACACTTCCTACTTTGGTGGTGAATGTATACATAGACCATCTTAAATGGCTGATCAAATGACCAGTTGTCATGTCTAGATAGGACAGTCTTGGAAATACTATAGATTTTACATACGGTGTCAGCAGTAATCAATATTTGTGAAGATCTAAACCCCCAGAGGTGAAATCACCCTGTCGGCACGTATCTTCTCACATCAGAGGTTAAGTGTGATGTTCTGTAAAGAATGCCTCCTTTGTGCTCTCTGTTTTTTCTTCAAAACAACATTTGGCAGACGGGCCACTCAATCCAAGTCATGAGATCTGCAAAAGCCCCGGCTAGCCTCCTGAATAAGCCCTAAACCAATAAAACCTAGAATGCAACCAACTTTTCCACAGCTGCCCTCTCTCAATTCCCTCTTTTATAAATTGAGTTCACACAGAAATATCTCAATGCAGAAAATAGGCCCTGAGGTGGAATATAAAATATATATTATCTTTCAAAGGCAGTTCTGAGAAACCATTAAAGATCACAAAAATAGATGATTTGCTTCTAAATCAGTGAAAGGAAGCAGATACCCACTGTTAAGTATTACACACATGGTCAATTCTCAAATCTCATTTGGTTTGTTAAACAACTAGTGCTGCCTCTTAATTCTCACTGCTTGAGACACTTGAAGTTTCCCATAAACGCACACCTGTAGCCGCGTAACAGCGAATTTAAGTATTGATGCACTGACCTAGAGTCACCACATGTGGGTTTCGTTTTTACCAACTCGACCAGGGGACTTCTCTATTCTGTGCAGCAGAGAAGATCGGTGATAAAAGGCGTTTACTTGTGTTCACACTGTGCGTAAAAATCTTTTGTTTACGCACACATAATGTCCAAAGACAAAGACCTGCGATACTATACCAGCGCAATAAGCGTACTCTTTTGCCTTGCCACCTTTCATTGAGAATAAATCGTAGAGCTTATACCGTATCTCACAGCAGAACGCAGCTACCCTCCGCGCACACGGACTTGGGGAGTGACAGAGCTCCGCAGCCTCGGACCTCCATGCGCCCGGAGCGCCGGTGCTGGCCTCCGACAGACGGAGACAGAAGGCCGGTCAGATTCAGCGCACAATCGACAATAGAAAAAGGATTACCCTGTTGCGTGAACACACCAGCCTCGATGTAAAGGTCTTTCAAGGAATGATATAAGACTGCATCAAAGTGACACCTTATGAGATATAACATGCGCGATAAAGTCACTGTTAACTCCACCGAGCAGCGCTGCCTGGCACTGGCATTAGTCCCGGTAGGAATATTACAGGAACATTATAGTGATTTTTCATTATTGAAGAGCTCTCATGAGAACAGTCATTGATTAAACTGCAGATTAAAATCCATCGCATGTTTAAGATGTTGTTCAAGGAGACAAAAATCAATATTGATACCTCGCCAGCATCCCTCAGTTTATATAGGACGGAGTGAAAGCAGTAGTGGAGTGGGGCGATGAAAACGTTGCCGGTGATGATAATACTTATGTTAGAAAGTTGCCCACGTATAGAAACGGGCGACATCAAGAGGTAACCATAACGCAAATGTCTATCAGGTAATTAGGTGAGGTTTTGATAGAGGAAAATAATAACTGATGTAGTTTTGGTGTTAATTGCAAGTTGTTTATTCACTTTTTTTATTTTACTTTCCACCTCTGGTGCGAGATGTGTCAATGAGAGTTAAAATACACGACATCCCGTAGCATGATCTCCCTCTTAAGTGTGAACTAATCAGGGTCCCTCGGCACTATGAGTATCAAGGCATTATATGAACGGGAGTGAAGGCTGCCTCTGTAGTCAGGTGCGTAATGATTGTGGTTCATCCAAAGTGTTAATTTTTACATTCAATACGCGGTTTGGTTTGACGGGGTCACACCTCTTTCCCGAAAAAAGGGACCTCTCCATCTCTAATGTGTTTAATAGCCTCAATACTTGTGATGTGGATTGGGAAATGTTCTCTCAAAAAGGCGGTTTAATTCCCATTTAACACCTACATGTGACAGTGTGATTTGAGCGGGCAGCAAAAGTGTCAAACTTACCTCCTTCCTCTGCTTTGACTGCTGAAGGCAAGAGAAAAGCCAGTAAACATCCACAGAGCCATAGGAATAAATCCATCTTTTCCCCTCGGATGTGAAGAAAAAACACACCTCTTCTCTCCTCCTTTGTGGTTTTATTCTGTATATCTGAGACACAGCTGCAGTTCAAAGTCCCCCTTTCCTTCTCCTTTTCCACAGTTCTCAGTTTCTTTGAAGCGCAACACAAGTAGTGACCAAAATCCACCACAAATGCCGGGTTGTGTTCACCGGGCTCTCCAAGAATATCGCGCTGGTAAAACACTGTTTGTACACGATTTGAACGAGCTCTGTCCACGTGTGCTTTTAAAGACAAACTAATCTGAGCAAAGTGATCCAAAATCAGCGCGATATCTACCCTAAACACATCTTTAAAGCCTCAAAATCCATTGCGGTGCGCACAGTCGGCAGCACTGTGTCCCCCTGTCAGTCTCTAGGCGCGTGGGAATATGAACCTCGTCGACACACTCTTGGATAGACAAATTATAAAATTCAAAGAAAGTAGAAATCACTGGTTGAAACCACCAGGAACCAACAGAAACACAAGCAAACCACTGTTAAAACCTGAAATAAAGTAACATGAGTGTTTCCCCCTTCGTTACGATAAAATATCCCCAAATCTTTTGCTCTGGTTCTTTTTCCCAGTTGCGCATTTACTTGCTGAAAGCACATGTGATTAAGAAAGCAAAAACATGTTCCTATCGAGTATCCTCTTAATTTACTGTCCAGATATCAGTGCGTTCTTGCGCAAAAGATAACACAAGATCTCCTGGAAGAGGCAGCTCCGGCGTGCGTGCGTAAAACTGATCGGGAGAAAATAAACGTGCAGCCTCTCCGCTCTCCTCTTGCAAACTGTGCGTCTCCTCGCTGGAACACGCTCTTCTATGTCCGCTCCCTTCTCTCTCTCCCTCTCTCTCTCTCTCTCTCTCTCTCTCTCTCTCTCTCTCTTTCCTCCACGCTCAGTGTATGTCTCTGTCTCTCTGTCTCTCCGGCAGTGCGTTCCTTCCCCTCCGATCTCCGCCGGGTTTGTGGCAGCGAGCAGGACTGCTCACTCAGTCCCCTGTCACGGTGTGCGTGCACGCCGTGCGCGCGAGCGTGTATCGGATTACAGTAGGCACCTCGGCCCGCCTCCATATAGCCCCTCACTGATTAAAGAGCAGTTTCATCTCCCTCTCACTCCCTTCTCTCTCGCTTTTTGCCTCACCCTCTCCTGCCTTCCTGTAGCTCCCCTGGATTCATTTATACCAAATTTCATTCCCATTTCCCTCCACTCCTTTTCCTTTCTCTATCCAGATACTCTCTCTATTCCTCTCTTATTCTCCCCTCGTCTCCCTTTTCTTTTTCTTTCACTTTTCTCTCTGTCTCCTGTATTTAATAGAAAGGAGGGAGGTGGAAAGAAGAAAGGCAGAAAAAAGAGAAAGAGGATACCCACAACACAGCTTTATGAGCTTTGTAGTAGTGCTGGGAGCTTTAAAAGGAGCCTGGTGCTGGTTTACAGCATTACAGCGGAAACACTGACCATGTGCATCTATAAATGAATTAAAGAGGAAATGAATGCGATAGTAATCAATTACCAAAAATACTTTTTGGTAATTGAATTGGTGTTTGTTTCCTGTGAAAGACACATTTACTTGTCATGCAGAGCACCCTTTGTGTTGACAATGGTTGAGCTCTTGGATGCAAAAGTTTGCACACACCTTCCTGCACACCTTCATGCACACACACACGCACACACACTTGTCTGCAGGCCAGGGCAAAAAGCTGTTTACCAAGGGCACATGGGTCAGTGGCAAACAGAATCTAAATAAGGGGAGGAAGATATAGACAGCAATACAATGCTGACACACACACGCACACACACACACACACACACACACACACAGAAATGGGGTTGAATGACAAATAGCCAGGGGATAATTTAATGGGGAAAATACATTTTAATACTATCTTAATCTCTGTACACTCACTGTTTAAACTGTGCTACTGTTTCCCTCTCTTTCCTTTCTGGATCTCTCTCTCAGTAGCATAATACAGGGAGGATGTCAGTGGGAGATGTGTTTTAGGGCCTGTAACAGCACCAAAGTTTGTGGTCTGAACGCTAACCGAACCTTGGCTGTTGCACTGCCTTCCCAGGACACACCCTGCACATATTCACACACAGATGCACACACATATCGGCCATAATGACACAGCTGAACTCACCATTGACCGCTCAGTGAAAATCAAGTTGTGCACCGGGTTATCTCGTGGGAAGAAAATCCCTCGCAGACCTCATTTTCTTTTATGACAAGAAAATCACACGAGTGCTGATGCTTTTTTTGTTTTACATCATGTGGAAATTATTTATAGCCGCTTTTATGACACAAGCTTTTCTGAGAACAGGCAAATCCTAAACGTTAACATATGTCTACCTATTGCAGCAGTCACAGTCCTGAGCGAAGGAAGCAGGAAGGTAGATAAGCTGTAGTCTCATATCATTATCAGTTATACTTTTACGGTAGCACGCCTACAATTACCAGAAAGCAGGTGAATCACTGGTCTCAGGTCAGGACAGTGACATGTGACACACACACGCAGGCGCACATACACACCATCAAACTGTCACTCCGATGTGTCCTAACATCTCTGGAGGTCTGAAGGTATTAAGTTCTTTTTCCATGACAGGTCTGAGTGTGTGTATGTGCATGTGTGTGTGTAAGAGAGAGAGACAGTCACAGTCACCCTACTCATTCCTTGGGTCCCTCTAGTCGTATGACCTCTGTAACCTGTCCCTCTCACCCCTCTTGCTCCCCTCGTCCTGTGTCATTCCACTGAAACTAAACCCACCCCGGCCAACTGGAATCTGTCAAGTAGCACAGAGCAATCACATGCTAATATCAATGTAACATTCCAGCGAGCTGTTAGAAATTTATTATCTTGACCCATAGAGAACAGGTAGATGCACTGCTCTGTGAGAAATCCATCTGACATGTTGAACAGCAAATTGCGTAAATCTTTTAGTGTTAAATTTGTCAAATTTCTAGGAACCAAACACAACCTTTCTCTGAAAATTAACATTTTTTCCATTATTTTAATCCACAGAGAAAAATCTGCTCCTTTAACTGAAGTGAAATAATACAAATTCTAGTTCAGATTTTGGTCTCACATGGAACTAGAGCATGCTGAGTGCAAAAAAGAATCTCGAATCTAAGTATCCGCAAGTTGGCAGGGAGACGTTGGACAGGAAGAGTCAGCAATAACCTCTGCGAATCTTTCTGAATTCACACCAACCCACATGGACCCAAGCCTTCTGGACTTTCCCTTCACGCATTCTTCTGTCTAACTTGCAACAGTATGTTGTGAAACTAGGATATGCTAATCCATGACACCTTTTCCGCTTGCCAAGTAGTGGACTTGGTTTCTCAGAAGTCAACACTGACATTACTCTGAATCCAGTATAGGCAAATGGGCAGAAATGCTGCTTGTGCTCACAGTGTTCCCACCTCAATGAAAACTACCTGCAAATTTCAGTATTACAGTGGTGCATGAATTTGCAGGGCTATTTATGAGATGCCACTCTTGTCAGATATCTTAACTTTGCATTACAATGATGCATTTTGTAAGATGATGATATTCTGCTCAGAGGTTGTGTACTCATCTTTTGACCTACAATGTCTTGACTAACTGCCCAGTTTTGCACAGGTTGCATGATCCCCTGTGTGCCAAGGTTAGTTTTATTTCTTACCTAACACTGTCTGGGTTCAGCCATTGAATGAAGAGAAGTAATGCATTCATATGAAAACATTTTCGAGTGCATGTTTGTGCTGCAGCAGAGCTGTGAAACCAGCAGAGGGTAAGGTGATCCTCGCTCTGCGTCAGGGGAAGAACTTGTCTGCTGGCCTGTCGACAAGCACTACTGGCCCTGTCCACACTTCGCCAACACACTGCATCCACTATCACACTCTCTTGTTCAGTCGATGTGATGACTGATTTTATGCTTTCATTAATTCATTTCATCGCTTTTTTAATTTATTGTTCATTACGTTTCAGCACTGTCTCTATCGAGTATCTGTCATTCGTGCCACCTGTTCATTTCTAAAGATTCCTTCCTTGTTCACTCATTCTTTATTTTACACCATTTTTTCCTCATAACCATTTGTGTCCTTTTCGTTTCATTTCATTTCATTTCCTCTCTTCTCTCCACACGTTGTCGTTCTCTACTCTCTTTACCCCCTTTCTGTCCCTCCAGGGGACAAGTGGGATTCACTTTTGGGAGTTAAGCGATGCAGACCAACTGTCTTGAGAGTTGAGACCCCCCATGCATGAAGCTGTTTTTCATTTTTGTCAGATGGGTGTTTTGGTGGGAACTCTTTACTGCGGATATCGTTGCTGCACAGATGCTGGCTCCAGATGACATCACTAGTGCAAGATGGTAGCAGCCATATCCAGGATATTTTGGCTTTACTTTTCTACAGCGGGAGGAAGTGGATTCAAATTACTAATAACCTTAACCTAAATCTTGATGAACAGAAACTGTGCTATTTGAACATAAGGAGTCTTTGCTGGAAGTCACTGGTCTCTTTTACCTTGTTCATCACAGTTTCAGTTTCTAATGATTCCTACAGTAATTATAAATATTGAATGATGAATCAGCTTTGCAAACATGGCTACTGTATTTTCTCAACCATTTTAACCCATAGAATCAACACCTCTAGAAAACTACTAAACAGTATCAAAATACTCATTTAACTTCCTGCTGTACAGTTTGTTTTGACGTTAACAAAGTGTGTGGGTGTGTGTGTGTGTGTGTGTGCACACATAGTTTATCAATTCAGGCTGCCATGAGGTTCAGTCATGTTGGTACATCCAAAGTAATCACCAGAACGTTACAGTCCCGGAGAGATTTCTCTCGATCCTCCTGATTACCACTCTACCTCCGCCTCCCTCCCTTCATCCATCTTTGAGGTTAATGGCACATGGAGAATGTGGTGATCTCAGAGGGACCAGCAGCTCTGCATCCATCAACCTCTCCTCACTTCTTCGCATATGTGAGCGTGTGTGTGTGTGTGTGCCTATGAATAAATGTTTGTGTGTGTCTGCATGTCAGAGAGTTAAAAGATGTCTGTCTGAGTGCATAGTTGGAAGCTCTCTTCGGTGTATCAGATATTTTTTTTACCTGTGTATGAGTGTGTGTAGTGTCAACCTGTTGACACCTCAAGACTCCAGGGACGCCGCAGTGGCTGTATTTGTCCAGTTTTTCACCACGGTCCAATTTCCTGTTCAAGATCTCTCTCAGCCCACAGATCATGTTTCCTCTTCTAATGTCAAAAATGCAGAGCAAATACAGAGTTTGACATATAAAATCATTGGAAAACATATTCTACGTAACAACATACCCCCTATATAAAAACAAAATAACATTCACACGTTTCATTCCTCACCTGACCCACAGCTAGTGTCTCAGCAGACATTTACACATGGAGAGTAAATATTTATGTGTGCATACATCACCGCTGAACTGACCATATTTATCTGTGGTCTGGCAGATATTTCATCTCCGCTGTGGGTATACAAGCACGCTGCAATGCAAACACGCACACAACACACACACTCCCTGTGGCCTCATCAATAAGCCATATTACTGAGCAGGTCTTACGGGAAGCCACAGTAAATTAGTGTGTCAACAGTTAACATGGGCTGCACTGACATACTCATTTACTGCTGGAGCAGAACTGAGACATGCTGCAGGGACACACACACACACACACACATACATAGCAGTGTACAGATATAGACACGCAGATCTGTGAAGATTTACACACACACAGAGCTGCACACATGGACAGCCACATAGATGATGGTGTAAAGAAAGGCACACATGCACCCGACAACATACATGTACATGTTCACATTCTGTAAATGCTCTGTACTTTCTACATTTACCTGCATATAATATGCTTCTGAAGGAAAATATGTGGATTACCCTGCTGTGCGTGTGTATATATACTAGCGTTGACATTTGTGTCTATCATACGATGTCCGTGTGCATGTGTGTGTATCTGTGTGGGTGCAGAAGTAAGTGGTGATAATCACAGTACAGCCTGTGGAGACTGCAGGGAGTCCACTCAGCTATTAGCAAGGACACAGAGGTGCTAGAGAGAGACAAATATATACACAGCCAACACACACGCACACACACAAACAAGCACAGGCGTTCACTGATACATAGACACAAACAAACAAGCAGTGTTCAGGGATCGCAGTGGGCTGTCAGGGCTGAGCAGAGTCAGTGAAAAATGTCTGCTCTCTCTAATAACTTTATTGTCCAGCTTTCGCTCTTATCTCGCCATATCTTCTGTCTGTCTCATTTTCCCTTTTGTTCTCTCCATCATGGAATATCTTTTACCCCTTTTTTGTCCTCTTTATTTCCTTCTCTTGTACACCTTTTCTCTCTCTGCCTCTTTCATCCTGTAGCATTTTCTTGCTTCCCCTCTGTCTGACTTTCTCATTTACTGCTCTCTCTTACTATATGTTTTTCCTTTGCCCCTCCATCTCTGTTTCATTTTCTCTCTGTGTGGTTGGAGATAAGGATGTCCTCTCTGGATGTTCAACTCTGCTGGTAGCGCCGCAGCAGCAGTTAGCAGCTTAGTGTTCCTCAGTGGGGAAACGGCAGGTGCAAAGATGTCAAACTGACTTTGTAACAACTCGTGAGAGTCTTGTAATTGAAATGTTACTGTGCTTTTACAGTAGATATCAAAGTGATATCAAAGTCTTCTTCAAACTGACTGCAATTAAACATGGGCTCATAACTTGTTGAGTGCTAATTATATTTAAGACTAGCTGTGTAAATTAATGTGCTATACACTCACAGCTGTTGTTTGACACATTTAGAAATGAAAGCTAAACAGTGGTTGTAAGTGTATAAGATGAATAGCCATTGAGCTTTGCTGTGATGTTGTCTAAATTACTTTTCTAAGAGTTGTAGTTGGAATTTACTTTGCTTGTGTGTCTTGTTACAAATGAATATAATTATGTTTTAAGACTAAATGTTTTTTAATGCATCAGATTCAAGAGATTTGAATACCAGAGATCATTTTCAGTGTGTGACCACTATGTCAGGTCTTTTTTCTATCGAATTTTTGATGATGAAGCATAAATATGAGAGACATTAAGGTCGACATATACTTGCCTGCAATTGGAGAAAAGCTTCTTCAAATGTTCAAACGTACCCGATTTTTTCAGCACTTCAACTGTTAGTAATGCCCACTTTTGTTAGCGATGGGACAAGTGTGCAGAGGTGTAAAAATGGACAGAGCTCCAAGTGTACTCTCCACTTCCATCATACTTCTATTGTTACTTTGAATGTGAACTACTGAACCACACCCAGGCCACCCACAGCAAAGGCTGGGCCTCTGAAAAGATCTAGGCCACATCCACACATAAAAACAAAAATGATTTCTGTACGCATGAGCCTTTTAGCATCATATCAAATATGATTTCCATCCATAACACACCTGAAAGTGCACATCAGATGATCATTCATGTGCAATGCAATGCGTGAACGGATCTAAACAGGAAGTAGATTGTCTACTATGCAAATGGTTGCTTAGTTACAGGAAATAGTACAGAGATGGCGAAAAGTAACACCAGTGATCTTTTTGTCTGGACATACATCAAGGTGGAACTGAAGTTAACATGAGTATAAGGCTGTCAAGGTGAGGGAAAACAAATTGGAAGTCATTGCAAAGCAAATACTGCAACATATCACAGCGATACCAATCATGCGCTTATCCCTGGTAAGTAATGTTAGGTTACCCACACCAGAAGGATGAAATCACAAAAGCTATGTAAGATAGGCCTAGCCAACCCTGACTCCTAGAAATTACGTTTGTCTCAGACTTTTCACTCCCTTAACTTACATTGTTGTCAGACCATATGTCCCCCCTCATGCCCATATGAGAGAACGGATTTTATTGTCTGTGTCTGATGCCGGAAATCACTGCCAAAGTGCTGCTATTCGACAACTTCGGAATGAGACCGGGTCGATGGCAACCTAATATTGTATTCAGAGATATGTCTTTCAGGTACCAAAACATCAAAGTCATATATCTGCGTAGGCTTCTGAAAGTGGTTGGAGAGGATGGCAAGTGTACAAAGTCCAGGACTTTAACACCAGACACCTATTTTAAGTTTTGGCAACAAAAGCACTTTGGTTAAGGTCAGGGAAAGATCATGATTTCAACTAAATGTTCATAAAAAGGAAATATAAAAAAATGCTATTGTCACTACGAGTGGATACTTCATTTCAAGATTGCCAGTTGTGTGGAAAATAACTGAAATATGTTGTCAGTGAACATTCTGCTTACACATTCAGTATCAACAATTTTTGCAATGGCTGGGCCCCAGAAGGCTTTCCCCCTTTTCCCCCTGCAGCCTCGACCACACCAATCACCTTTATGTTGGCTGCAATTAGAAGCATTGTGTTTTCAGAGGAGAGAGTAGAGGAGAGGAGAGTAACCAAAAATCAGGATCAAGTTCTAAACAACAACTGCAGCAGATAAGTGCACATCCAGAAGCACTCTCCACATCACCACTCACTCCGTGTTATTGGATCGAACTGATCCAGCTGGTTTTTACACACTGGAGGATGCAGCTACATGTGTGTTACCTGTAAGTGTAATCTTTTAGTTTCTGCAGACTGATCATTGATCTCTTGTCCTTCTTAGACTTCTTCCACTTATCAAAGTCCTTCTCCTTGCCTTGCTTTTTTGTCCCACCTTAAAGGTCAGCTAATCTGAAAAAATACGTACACCTGAGTCTTTCAAAGATGTGTTGTCTGACCTTGTTCTCTGTGACCACCTTAATCGAACACAGGGAGCTTAGAGTGGCGAACAGCAAACAAGCAAAAAGCTTTTATGAACTGGGATATAGCTTTAGTTGTTTAAGGTTTTTATGATCTGAGCAGAACAACAATCTTTGTGCGCACTGGAAACACACAAGCACTAAGTCAGAGCATCAGTCTGATTACAGGGATTTGTTCCTCCTCCTCTGAAGTTGACATGTTACAGTTACATGGTTTTGGTGTGACAGCTGAGGTACTGTGTTTAGCACCATCATTCACTGTCTGACAAGACAAGATAATTTATAGCAGAGAGAAAGGGGAGAGAGGAGAGAAAACCCCGTTCACACCCATTCAGTCCCCCCCCCCCCCCCCCCCGTTTTTCATTCCCTTCTGTTGTTTTCTTCACTCCTTTATTATTCTAACTTCAGATCAATTCATTAGTCACACAATTCTTCTCTATTTAAGGTACCGCCAACAGAATTTCAGTAATTGGAACTAACTGTACTTTAGTGTATTGGAAACACACAAACACACACAGTTTTCACGATCCACTACCTTCCAATTGCAGACAGTGCTGTCATATGTATGGTGGTATTGTTAAAGAGAAACAAAAGACAGACCTGTTTATGGTCAAGTCACTCAACTGTAACACTGGGAGTACACTGAAGCACGGGTCACTGGTCACTGGTCACCAGTATGTAGTACACACACATACTGTCAATGACAGGGTGCATCTTCACATCCTTTACTGGTAATAATGACATTATCAATAACAACAGCCTGAGGGAGATGTGTGAGTGTGTCTGGGAGTGTTTGAGGAGTGGATCCCTAGGGCTGTGGAAAGAACAATAACAGTGGTTTTCCTTGCGGGGGAACCCCTTGTTGTCTTAGATGACACAAACTGATAGGATTATCAGTAATGGCTTAATCACACAGACAGCACCAACAAGCAGACAAATGCGGAGACAGAGTGATCTCTGATCATTGATAAGATGATGGGTCAGGAAATCTAACACTGATAAAGCGGTCTCTAACCCCTGGGAGGACTGATTATAGTGTGTGTGTGTGTCATGTTACAGTATAAAGGTCCTCCAACTCCCCCTGCCCTCCCTGTTCTCCACTTTTGTCTCCATTCATACCCTCAACATCTCCCTGTCCAACTCTCCCTCATTATATTTGGAGTTATAGTTACTTCTTACACCCCACTTTTTTCTGTCTTTATTCTCATATACATTCTAACTCTACTCTGTCCTCCCTTCCTTCCCTAGACTTCCTTATTTCCTACATTCATTCATCTATATTTAAATGGCAGAGAGAGACAGCTTGTGTCCCACTTCCTCAATACCCTCTGTATGCTAATATTGACTTGAAGTGATCTGGCTGTTGTCTTAGCTTGTAATTAAGGGAAACAATACTCAATTACACACAAGCAAACACTCATATACACACATGCATGCACACACATACAAATCAGGTTTTCTGCACAGTAGGGTTTCAATAAGGAAATTTAACACAGATAATTCAAGACTGTATGAAGCTTCCTTTTTTTTTACCTGGGGACCATTAGTCACAAATATCATGTTCAGCTTAGTATGACAGAAAGCAAGAAACACTTTGCTACATACACACACACACTAACACACACACCTCAGGACTCCCATCTGGCCCACACTGTTCACACAGCTCATTTTCAAGCTTTTCTAAAGCTCATATACAGTATGGGTGACATTTCCGTCTCCTATAGGGGACTGAAATGGAAAATATTTTGACCTTTATGCAACCATACTTATAGGATTGTAGGGAAGGATTGACGGTAGGAGGACTGAGATGGGATGGAAGGTTGGCAGAACCGAGGGATGAAGAAATGCCTTGTCTTTGCTGTATCTGCACATAATATAAGGCAAAGGAGGGAGTGCAGGGGTGAAAGAGATTGAGAGGAATACTGGACCAGGCCACATTGAGATTGAAAAATAAAAATGACGAAAGGGCTGCGTTGGTGTGGGAGCCCTGCTGCAGGTACCGGCATGAAGATGAAATAAAAACACCAAAGTCTAGTTAGTAATACATCCATGAGATTAAAGGTTCATCAGAAGCCAAAAACCATCACAGCAGGGCAAAAAACTGTGAGTTAAATTTTTACAACTTAGGCAAATTTGTTACTTGATCCTTCATCTCACACTTAGCAAGGTAAACAGTAATTAGCCATTCATATTACAAGGATTTGTTTGTTATTTGTGTTGCAGCAAAAGTTCAGCCAGATTCAAGTGTTTTTGTTGCCGAAACCAGGTCACACGGGTGATCAGAGATTGTGACTGAGTACTGTTAATTGGCCTGTGTACACGCAGCCCAGTCACCAGATAGCCACCGTTTTTTTTTTATATGTTATACGTATCATATCAACATTACTGAAGAGACGTAGTTCAGATTACATGTATATAAACTGGAGGAGGGGATGGTGGATGGCGTGACACCTAGTTGAGAGCAGCAGACAGCAGCAGACCACTGTTCAAGACCAACACACAATGAAACAATGAAATTCCCATCTTGGTGTGTGGCAATCAAAATGGATATTTTAAGCCAAAAACAAAAAACGTACAAAAAAACATGACAGTTAATATATGAAATGTAGAAATATGATAACTATCATATCCGTGTTTTTTTTTAGAAATGTAAAATGCCAACATTTATTCTGCTAATTGGGTTAGTATACATGGGGCACATCAGTGATCAGATTTCTGTCCTACCCCCAGCTTTATTTTGGAACAATAGCATTCTTGTTTTAACTGTGACAGAAGAAGCTTAAGTTTAACGGATGTTCACAGGACCCACACATCATCTCCTCTGCTCCACTCAATTGAGAGAGTGGCTGAGAGAGTGGCTGTATGGCAGGTCGACCGTGCCTACTTGACATGTACACAATGTACATGTCAAGTAGGCACTGTCAACCTGCCATACATGCATACATGTACACAATGTACATGTCAAGTAGGCACTGTCAACCTGCCATACATGCCACTCTCTCAGTTAACCCTATAAATTTCCAATAACCCCGCCTCTCCACCACACCTACCTGCCAGCCTATCACCTGTCCACACATCCCCCGCTCCTGCCAGTCCACCACAACTACCTCTTCAAACCAACTATTCTCACCTGTGGATCATTACCTCCTGCCACTATAAAGACTCCAGCTTCACTTGCCAGATTGTTCTTTGTCATTCAGTGCAAGACTTTGCAGCATGTGTTGCTTTCTTGTTGCCAGCCTCGCCTGCCTCTGACTCTCCTGCTTCGCCTGCTCCATGGTAAACCACTCAGCCTTCTGTCCCCAACCAAGGGCTCCACATTCACATTCCTGGTTTCTCCACCTGTTCCCCATGGCTGAGTGGAGGGACTGCCAGTCAGCTCTACATCGTGAGTTTACCTGTTCTGCTGTTTGTGTATTCCTGTGCTGTGGATTACCTCATTGTGTGGTTGCACATTCTGACTTTGTGTGTGCGCCGCAACATCTGCTCATTATCACCGCTGGTTCCTTGACTTCTCCCGATTCCAACCAACCTACAGAGAGCTCCTTACGGTACCACTGCACATTACTGAACTGTTTAGTGTTTGTGTGTCCAGCAGACACCAGAGACTCTCCCCCTCTGTGCTTCAGCCCCTGGATTAAACCTGCGCCCCGGGAATCTACAGGCCTAGGAGTTAATCTTGCTTGCTGTTTCACTTGCCTGATTGTTCTGTTTGTTGCAAGTGGTTTCATTAAAGCCTATTACAAACTGACCTTCTGTTTGTGGTGCTGCTATTGGGTTCTTCTCAGACCTGTGACAGTACAGTACATACTTGTCCAAGTGGCATGGTTGTTGTTTAGTTTTTTGACTTTCATCTCTGACTACCGCACCAGAATTAAGAAGTTTCTGGACTGATGTTAAGTGCACAGCTCTTTTTGCTTATTACTATGTTGTTTAAGAGTTGCCATTGCTCTTTGACAATGTCATGGGTGCTGTGGACAAATCTAGCTGCACATTATGGTTGTTTGCTGAAACCTTTACAGTGGCTGTCTCTTGCAATTGCACAGAACACGTGATGTTTTCTATTTGCTCCTTTGGTCTTCTGCATTTTTAAAAGGAAGTTGAATCTCATAAAAAAGCCGATTAGAAACCTGGTTACCCATACACATGACCAAGAAATCAACATTCTCCAAGAGACTCTAGCTGGGCAAACTATGTTTTTCTTATTCCCTACCCTGCCCACAGAAACCAGATTTCACATCTACAAAACATTTAGAAAATCAGTTTTATTGAGAAAGATGACTGTGACCCAGTACATATGAATGCACAAACAAGGTTTTTAATACAGCGCTATTGTTGGTCTGAACCCAACCTAAAAGGAGCGTAAATAGAAAAAAGAGAAAAGGAAACCGCCTGGGTGAAGCAGAAAAACAGGCGTGGATTGATGGATGTAGTTCTATTTTGCCTTCGTTAGTGGATATGTACATGAATCAAAGTATATATTGCTTTATTCATTGTGGTATAAAACAATGGTGACTCACCCTGTGGGATCCAGTAAGTCATGGGATCATTTGAAATAAATATAAGCAGAAGTGGGAAGTGAGCGCGAGCTGTAATTGCAGAAACTCAAAATAACTCCACCTACAGAAACCAAAATTTAAAAATGACAAACTTGAGGATTACTGCTGTGATGATGTGAATTAAGGAGGGAGTTACCAGGGAACAAATACAGTTGTAGTTATACATCTATTTATAGAAAAGAGGGAGAAAGAGGGAACGAGCACCACAAGGGGGGGAGTGATATAATAATTGGAGTTACTTCCAGGGAAAATCCTATTTTTGCAGTCTGGCAGAGATAGAGGGACATGTGAATGGATGGAGGATTGAGGGACGGGGAGGAATACACAGTTGCTTTTTGGAGAAAATCCTGTTTTCTCAGTCTGGTTGTGAGGAAGGGATAGACAGATGGATCACTGGCTCACTGGCCGGACGGAAGAATGGATGGATGAACAAAATTGTGATGCAAGAAGGGTTGATGAACACAGACAAAGTGAATAAAGAGAAGACAGTAAGGTTGAAAGTGTGAGTAAAGACAACGTATCGCTGGCTGGGTATGGATGGAGGGATATAGCAGGATGGGTGAGTACATGGATGGAGGGATGGAATTGCTTCCAGTGAAATCCTATTTCCTGCAGCTGGTAGATTTAGCACCTGAAGTCCTCAGATTACCATAATAATCTACCATGAGGAAATAACCAGATTTTGGACTCAGGGTGTATGTGTGTGTACATTTTTGTGGATTTGTGTAAGTGTGTATGCACATGTGTACTTCTATGTCTTCATCCAACATGTCAACTGTATTTCTGTATCAGTGTGTGTGTGTGTGTGTGTGTGTGTGTACTGGGCAAGGAAAAATGAGAAAGGGAAATGAGAGGTTGCTACTCTGGCCCGCAAATTTGATTTGGAGCTGCTGCTTCAATGAGATGGTTGACCGCATCCACCACCATCCCCTCCCCAACACACACCACACACACACACACGCACACACACACAGATATTAGTGGACGCTAATTGATTGAGGAGCGTTGGTTGATGGACAGCATCTGTGATGGGTGGAAAAGATAAGGAGGGGTCAACAGCTGTTTCATTTCCCAGACCTACTAGAGTGTGTTAACAGACACCACACACACACACACACAAACCACAAAAACACACAAATCCAAAAGTGTGTCATGTGACACTGAATGGCTTGATGACACAGAAAGAGGAAGACAGCTAAGCAGACGCACACACTCTTATGGTCTTATAATGCTATTACGTGAGCTTGAGTGAACAGGTTAAAGAAAACATGTGCGTCGTCTCTGAGTGCGTACAAAAAGAAAAAGGCACACACACACGACCATGGGAGTGTAACATGCGCTGGTGTCAGGTCACCTTTAGATTGCTAACAGGGGACATGAGTGATCATGTCTGATCATTAATCCATCAAGCTAATTTCTGGGTCAGAGACTCAAAGATCATTAAATATTGGTGACAGGCTACAGGCGCAGTGACTGAACAATAAAAACATATATGAACAACAACACCATTGTTGTCTGGAAATCCCATTTATTTTTAAGATTTATGAGCTGACCAACAGTCCAAGGGCTGAACAAGCTCACTGTCAATAACCGTCTGCCCGAGTTTAATTAAGTATGACACAATACAATTATTTGTTTGACCACAAGAGCAGAAATGATTGCTATCAAAAGAATCAGGGAACATTATTAAAAAACAAAAAAATTAAAATGTTTTTATTGACATGACTGCATTATTAAAAACAAGATTTATGCACCATACATCATTTGTCACTGAAGCTGTTTTTTTTTTTTTTACTGTTGACTGATAATCAAGTTTTGGATAAAGCAGATCTGGTTATGTGTGAGTGTGTTTGCGCTGAAGGAAAAAAACAATATATCAGTGCCTTTTGCTAAATAGCCAATAAGCCATGAAGCAACATATCATACATCTCCCTCTCTCTCATTCTGGCCGTCACACACACAAACATGAATACACATGTGCATGCATACATATCCTGCCTAACTACTCCCTTGGTCCATCTCTTCCATCTGAGGATTTTTATATATGTTTCTCTACTTTTTTTTTTGTCATTTTGCCTCTCCATCTGACTTGGTTTATCGTCCTCTACCTTCTCTGCTCCACCATATTTCCTCATGTTTTACTTCTTCTTATTTCTGTCTGCACCTTCACCTTGTGCCCCTCTCTCTGATTTAAAGACACAGAAGCTTTAAACATCTTTCATCCTTTCTCACTCTCTAATTTGTCTATTATGAAGAGCTCAGCCAGGACAGGGTGGTGATAAAGGATTAAAGAAATAATACAAGGAACCTGTGCAGCTAGTGTGTGTGTGTGTGTGTGTGTGTGCAAAAGAGAGAGAAAAGTGTCGATTAGGAAGGTCTGCTCTTTCCTATCATTATGAGACCACTAAGTATATGTGCATACATTGGTGTGCATATTAGTATTTCTGAACATATTGCATACTTAAGACTTTATTAATGTACGTCTCATCCATTCTGTGTAAGGCATACCATTGCCAAATGTGCTGCTCGTTATCGGAGGTGTGGATGTTAACCAGATGTGCATTGCCAAACCAATTACTTAAGCTTCCACCAAACACTTTCGGTATGGTACCTTTGGAACCAAAAGTAACCCTTCAGACATGGTACCTAGACCCGAGTGTTCCACTGCAAGCCGTACCCTTAAATGTGGGCGGGGTTGCTGTAACTCACTGCTCCGTCCAGCACTCACTGACTGTATTTCCTCATTACCGGTGACGCAGATGGAATTCTGCACCTTGGTTATCGTCTACAGACAATACACGTCGTCAGCTCATGCACTGAGTAACATTACAAGTTAATGTCCACCTTAAAATTTGCGGGCAAAAGTTATTTTTTTACTCTGACTATAGCTGCTATGAGAGGCAGCAAAAAATCCTTTCATTTTATAGTTACAGTCTACTAATAAAACTTTCCGTGATATTAACAGTGGTTCTGAGTTGTTTCTGATTTTGTAGCTCATGCATGAGCTACAAAATCAGAAACAACTCAGCCCTGAGCAGAGTGACCATCTGCTATTGAACAACCAATGGACTGCAGTGTGCAGCCCCACCTTTTAGTACCGGATCTATGTCCTAGGTACCCCAACAGAAGGGGAACCAAAAATGGGAATGGTGCGGAACGGTTCCGTTGGTACCATCCACAACTACTCGCAGTGGAAACAGAAAAAAAGCCTACCAAACGTAACTGAACCGTACTGCTAAGTGGAAACGGGGCTTTAGTTTCAACCTTAAGGTGTTTTCTCTAAGCACTTCCAACAAAGCAAAAATATTACCTCTTTGAGCTTTGTCAAACAGGGCTCATTGTAATGGGCCCATTCCTACCCTTTGTGGCCAGTGGGGAATAATACTCATAGGCAGATTATACAACATATGGGTGTCAGCATTGATTTTCGTGAATGTAAAGTTTTTGCATTGAGGTTCATTTGCACAGAAAGGAGCCAATTTTGCACCAAATGTCTGCATACTAGCCCATTTAAATATGTGTAAATATAACAGAAACATCAAGACACTATTTGCTTGGCAGCGCATTTAGGGGCCCATTTCCTTTACAGACGCCTTGCGAATTACTGGGTTTCTTTTTGTCTTATTTGTGCAGGTTTAGCGGCTGCTAAAGCTGCTCAGTCCTTTGTGAGTTTTCCCATCAGTGACTACAAGAGCAAACCACAGCTGAAGCGGGTGTTTTTGCCCCACCGGCAACAACAGGCAGTAATGAGCCAAATCCAACTTGCAGCTAAAGAGGTGAAGAAGTCGTTGCACTTTCAAACATACTTGGACAAACCACAAAAAGATGAAATTCAGGCATTATTTCAAGTATTTTTTAAACAGCGCATTTTACTTTTACAAGACAAAAGGCTTTAATGATGAGAACTAAGTGAATGGTTTCCCAAAGACATCTGCAGGTTCAGGATTTTTTCAGACTGTTTTTATCATCACCTATACTTGTGTTCCGCACCATTTAACCAAAACAGACAAACAAAACAAAGGATTTTTTTGGATGTAACACAGTTAATGCAAAGTTCTGAAATGATAAATGGACACTATAATAACATGGAGCACAGACAATGATCTGCTGGGAGGTGGGACATGACATTTAGCCTGTTTTAATCAAAACTTAGGCATACAAATATTATGTATATACTATATGTATGTCACATAGTGAATTTCCATATTGAATCCAGTGCATCAAAGTGAAATATTAAAAGTATTGGGATCTCTGCTACATTATACATGGATTTTGAATGATTCAAAACCTTTTTGCAGGTTTTGATTGGCCACTGCTTTTCTCTTTGTCTCTCTCAGCAGTGTCTCTTTACTTTTAATGTTCTCTCTTATCTTTCTGATGTTCGTCTACTTTAAATCCTCCCTGTTTCCCTTTAGCTTTTTCCATGCCTATCAAGCTACGCATTTTTCTGAGATAAGGGTAGATTTGGCAAATTTATTGACAAGAGAAAGGTCGGTGAGGATGGAAAAGACCGCTATAGCTCAATCATTTACATTTCCTTATTTTCCATGTGCCTCTCTCTGTTCTTTATAGCTCTGGATGGCCTTAGAACAAGGCACAGGATGAAATACAATGGATTTAATGAAGCATCTCTCTCACTCTCTTTCTGCGTTTCTCTAACACACACACACACACACACACACACACACCAAGCTCCTCTATTTACAGCTCCATCGTTTTAGGGTTCTTCTCTCACTCCAAGGTTTTATGGTGCTGTAATAAAACAGGCAAAAGACAAATGGTCGGTGAAGAATTGCCTCTGCAAGGGGCGTTTAGTAGTCACTTAGTCATTCAGCTGGTCAGTTAGCCAGTCAATAAGTCGGCCATACAGTCAAATAGTCAGTGTCCATACCAGATGGCCAAGCAGTCAGTATGGTTAGAAAATCTAGTATTAAAAGACTAGAAAATATAGGCATGGGGAGAAAGGGGACAAGAGAAAGGCACCTTCCAGCAAAGCTAAATGCTACAACCTCCTCACTGAAAATTAGATATTTCTGTAACTTTTAGGATCCAGTTGAGAAGTAATACAACAAGGACATAAAAACACACATACAAAAACATACAGACCAATCTTTTCTCCTGCTGAAACAATGGCTAAACCTAACTCCTAATAAACACAGTTGGTCTCTTGGTGTGACCCCCTGCTGCTGCCCCACTCCGTCAAGACTAATGGGTTGTGACTCTGAAAGACACACACACACACACCAAACATACCATTGCTGCGAGAAAACGCTAAAACACTGGGTCAATCTATCTGTCTCAACAATCTCTGTGACCTCTATTACCCTTATTTGAGCAAGCACTCGTAAAGTCAAACCAATGGAACCCAGACCCAGAACTTCAAGTACTTTTCGGCACATTGATTAATCTTAAACCCACAAAACTAATGTCTTTTTATCAAATTTATATATTTAGAAGTTTTTAACCTTTTATGCCTTAAATGGCGTTACATTTAATGCTTCACCCTTACCTCATTATTATGTGTGAACCTATGAATATGTACACTTGTCCCATCTCTATCTCCACCCACCCCTCAGCTGCTGAGTGATCCTGCTAATCTCTGACTCGACTTATCACTCTTTACAAGGTAGAAGCATAATGGTATTAGATAACATGAGCCTTTGGCTTGACTATGTTATCAAACCGTTAATAATGTGTTGGTAGCGTTAGACGGACCTTGTTCCCAATCACCAGCTAGTTTGCAAAATACCATTACATAGCTCTACCTGACTTCTCATTTTACACCCCTCATCTCGCAAGGTGACAGGATTGGTTCCTCAGGTATGTGGTGTAAAACACCTTAGCTGTTTAAATCTGTGTTCTTGAGACTTCTTTTGGTACACTGCAGTTCCGAGGCGGAAATGCTAAGCCATGGCTTTAACTGTTATTTGGCTCATGCTATGTCTTGAAGCAGATTAAAATAACACCAGCAGGTAAAAACTTGATTTTCATTGAAGGGGGTCTTTAAATAAAAGGAAAAGCTACTCATCTTCGTTCAAGTTTGCAGTGGCAATAGCAGAAGCAGAACATCCCAACAGCTTCTTCACTAGCTGCTTCTCCAGGATCCTACTGACCTTCCTGGGCAAGCTGGAAAATGCAGTCTCACCACTGTGCCCTGGATTTACACTCTGCCATGTTCTCTCTGACAGTTGTGCTGTTAAGCCTCCAAAACAGAGCTGAATTTGTTGAGCTCTTCTTCTTCTACTGAACAGTATCAACTGCTTTCTACTCACTTGTATCAGATGGAGACAGATGGATGAAGAATGGAACAGAAACAAAAACACTACAACCACAAGAAAAGCATTTAACTGTGGGACCATGAGTATGGATTAGTGTCGCTTACAGTGGAAACTAACAGTCTTGATTGTTTACACAAACAGTCTGTAAGTGAAAGACGGACGCAGAACTAAGAGGGCATTGCTAATTGAAAACTTGGATTTGTGGTAAAGCTCTCTCTTCACCAACAGAATACAGCACTCACATTAGGACACTTAACAGGCAAATGCACTCTTTTACCCTCACTTGTGAATAAAACCCATAGATATTTGAATTCCCCTATTCACCATTCACATGAATAGAAAGGCTGCAAGTGTTTAAGACACACTGCTGAGGCAGAGAGAGAGAGGGACTTCCTCAATGACAAGTCATGAGGAAATGTGTGTGTGTGAGTGTGTGTGTAAAGCAGAGTTGTATATTTTATGTAATTTGTTGTGTTGTCATATTTTGTGCTTGTTTGACACTGAAACATTAACAGTTGGTACAAATGTTTGTGTCAAATTTTATAAGAATTATTCTCTTCAATCTGCAATCTTGTGAAGGCTAACACAAGTTTGATCCATAACTCTGAGTCTTCTGACTTTGGTTTGGCTCATTTGGTTGCGTGTTGTGGTTGTGTTGTCGTTCCAGCAGTGTAAGACTCCCACCTGTGGTAAAGAAGAGTGTCTTACCCATGGTGAGAAGCAGCCAGACACTCCCTCGCTCCCCGCCCTAACTAACCCGGCCCCAGCCCTCGCCCTGCAACCCACTGACTTCTAATCTTCTCCCCTCATGCAAACAACACCCACCCCTCAGAAATGACGGCATGATAACAGCATGCTTGGCAGGATAGGAGCCACGTCAAGTTTACCAAGTGCCTCTTCCCAGAGTAGGGTGTGGACTCTGCCCCCTTTACACTTTCTCAACCAGTCGCAAAGGTGTGGCAACTTTCTCTCATGAGCCCACAAAGTGCAGCTCCCACCGTACACGTTTCAGAAAATGATCAGCAGCCACATCAAGTACATGTGATGAACAGGAGGAAAGTAACTAAGTGCATTTCCTCAAGTATTGTTTTGAGGTATTTTTGAGTATTTCCATTTCATTCTACTTTATATTCCACTACATCTTAAAAATAAATATTGTTTAATTTTACCTTTTTACAACACTACATTTATCTGACAGCTTTAGTTACTTTCCAGATTTAGATTAAAAATATTAAAATCGACAAATTATGATATTATCGTATCAATGACACTTTATTGATCCTAGAGAGTAGTACAGAGTATTTCTACACAGTGGTATTGCTACTTTAATGAAGTAAAGTACGTCCTCCACCCCTAGTGATGAAATACATATTGAACTATTTAAAATATGTTGAAAAGGTTGTATTATAATTTTAAGATCAACAGCTTGCTTGATACAGTGCTATGCAAAGGTTTGGGCACTGTGAGTAGTTGAGTAAGAAGAAGATGAACTGTTTTCCAAAAAGGCATGAAGTTAAAGATGACATGTTTCTTCAATATTTTTGCAAGATTACTTTGTAATTTCAATCTATTACAGTTTCAAAATAACAAAAAAAGGAAAATGGTCTGAAACAAAAGTCTGGGCACTCTGCATGGTCAGTACTTAGTAGCCCCCCCCTTGGCACGTATCACAGCTTCTAAGTGCCTTTTGTAATCAGCAAAGTGTCTTTCTGTTCTTGTTTTGGGGATTTTCACTCATTCTTCCTGCAAAAGGCTTCGAGATCTGTGAGATTCATGGGTCATCTTGCTTGCACTGCTCTTTTGAGGTCCATCCACAGATTATTAATGATGTTTAGGTCGGGGGACTGTGAGGTCCATGGCAAAACCTTCAGCTTGCTCCTCTTGTGGTAGTCAGTGTGGACTTAGAGGTGTGTTTAAGATCATTTTCATGTTAAAGAAGCTATCCTCTCTTAATCTTCAGCTGTTTTACAGATGGTGTGATGTTTGCGTCCAGAATTTGCTGGAATTTAACTGAATCCATTCTGTGAAATGTTCCCCGTGCCACTGGCTGCAACACAAGACCAAAGCATGATTGATCCATCTCCCTGTTTAACAGTTGGACAGGTGTTCGTTTCATGAAATTCTGCACCCTTTTTTCTCCCAACACAACTTTGCTCATTGTGTCCAAAAAGTTATACTTTAACTTCATCACTCAACAGAACTTGTTTCAAAAGAGCACCTTCAATGCTCCTTTGCAAACGCTGAATTTTGTGGTGAGAACACAGGAAAGGTTTTCTTCTGATGACTCTTCCATGAGGGTCATATTTGTAAGTGTCACTGCACAGTAGAACAGTGCACCACAACTCCAGAGTCTGATAAATCTTCCTGCAAGTCTTTTGCAGTCAAAGGGGGTTTTGATTTGCCTTTCTAACAATCCTACAAGCAGCTCTCTTGAAGATTTCTTGGTCTTCCAGACCTCAGCTTGCCCTCCACAGTTTACAGAGTGCTTGGCAGCTGTTTAGAGGAGCCCATGGCTGCTGATTATTGGGACAAAGTTTCAGGTGTCAGAATATTTATAAAGCTTTGCAATTTGCATCACCTGGCCTTTCCTAGTGATGACTTTGACAAGCCATAGCCCTAACAAGCTAATTATGGTCTGGGACCCTGGTAAAGTTGTTAAAGAGCTCAAATGTCTCGGGGTGCCCAAACCTTTGCAGGGTGCTCCTTTCCTTTTTTCACTCTAAAATTGTGCAAAACAAAAATAACACACTAATCTTGCTTAAAATGTTAAAAAGCATGTTTCATCTTTAACTTCATGCCTTTTGGATATCAGTCCATCTTCTACTTAATTAACTATTCACAGTAAATGAAAATTTGACCAGGGGTGCCCAAAAATTTGCATACCACTGTAGTTTATTCTTAAGCTTTTAAGTGTAAGTGTGTGTGTGTGTGTATGTGTGTGTGTGTTATTAACAACAGCTTACATATACTTTACAGTCACTGTTCAAAAGATGCCGTCAAGAAGAGTGGAGTTTATGTCTGACAAGGTTACAAATCATCATCAGTATTGATTATTGTATCTTTTAGGTTTAGGTTACAATCCAATAGGGAAAACCTGGATGTACACACCAAAGCAAAGGGATTAAATTTAAGATTTTTTTTTAAATCAGGTTGTCTTGATGTTTTGTCAGCTCTTACTGATTAAGTAAAACCATCAGTGAGGCACGCTTAAATGAGCTGAAATGAAATGCATTTACCATAATTGAACTGATTTGAATGGAACTGAATTTAAATAGATTTAAATGAAATGGTTGAATTGGCAAAGAGAGGGAAACAAGCCCTCCACAGGTGATGAAGAGCAAGTGTGTGTGTGTGAGTGTCAGTTAATGTATTGTTAGGCTAATTTCGCCAACAGCCTCCTGCAGAGACACATTGTTTCATTTCAATATCAAACGGCTGTGAAGGAAAGCTTTTTAAATGGCACACTAATTGTTGTAATGGTCTGTTCTCCTGCACCTCTCTTTCTCTCTGCTCTCCTTTTACAACCTCTCTCTTCTCCTTTCACACTGTATTATAATGACCTGCTCACATCCGTCTTTCTTTCTCTTGTTCCACTCACACATGAGCACAGATTTGTGAGTGACAGTTTAATGAGAAGTGCTTTTCCATTAAACAGTCAAAAGGAGAGAATGCATCAATTAACACCCTCTTACAAACAACACACATTTCCAGATGGGTAAGATTTTTATATGTTTGAATCAGACATACATATACAGGCAGCAAAGACTGACGCATTCATTAAATCAGTCACTAGTAACCAATGCACTTATCCCACTCATGTACTTTATTCGGATGAATGAATCTCTATTTCTCTCAGTCACTCTTTCAAATGCGAAAAATCAGCAGTATAGACTAATTCTGGTAAATCAAAAGGTGGCTACCTGATGATGCCAAGAAAAAAAAAAAACAATTTATGTATTTTCCTGCTAAATATTTGGTGTCCCTCATTTCCAATTTTAACTTTTTTTCAACCTGTTGTGCTTCTACTGAGCATATCCAGAGGAATTAGAACAAACATATAGTTTTCCACATTCTGTGTTCTGTGTTTATTTCTGGAACACTGCTAAGTATATTGCCAGGCAACTACAGGGTTGCAGCAACATGAGTTACATTATTACAAATAGATATACGGTAGTTGTGTAAAGCAGAGGTGTACAGATATACAGATGTATGGGGGCGTATGTGTGTGTGTTGGTAAGTGTTATAAAGACAATGGAAACATAATTCTAGTCAAGATTGTTGAGTTTTCCAAACATCCTAACAGCAAGCGAGCACCCAAATATAGTACCGCTGCATTGTCTTACATTAGATGCTCTCTGTCCACACTGAATCAGTTAAACATGAAAAATCATTCAAACAAACCACTTAGACTTAAGCTGTGTGGTCAGAGACTACAACCTGAAGACTTATGGCAGATGTATAATTGTGCATTGGCTCGACACAAAGCCTACGCTTAGCCTGTGCACGTGGCCTACACCGTTGTGAGCATTTATACTTGTGCAATGGTGTGTCTATGTCCCTCTGCAGTTATGCCTCCAAAATGAGTAGTTGGTGGTGGAGTCGCTGTTAAGTGCTGTAAAGTTTCATTGATTCAAAGTACACCTAAAATACATGTTTGACACGACCTAATTGTGACAGTTTCAAACACATATACACTAATCGGCTCTATTATAACTCTCAAGATTCACAAACAGAACACCTGTCTTTTGGTGGACACATTTTCCCCACAAATAAAACATGCTAACATTATTAGCACAAATCTACGGCATTTAACATTGC
The DNA here is from genome assembly GCF_041903045.1 of Epinephelus lanceolatus. Lineage (NCBI taxonomy): Eukaryota > Metazoa > Chordata > Actinopteri > Perciformes > Serranidae > Epinephelus > Epinephelus lanceolatus. The sequence continues at coordinate 13,467,311 of NC_135747.1, forward strand.
ATGAATTAGCCTAGCAGCTAGCCGAGTTTTCCTCTACCCATATGAAGCCAGGAAATTCGGCTCCATTACAACTCACAACGTCCACCTACAAAACAACTGTCTTATACTTGAGACATTTTCCCCATACAAACAACATCCTAACGTTATTAGCATACGCCTATGACATTTTAAATTGCATTAATTAGCCTAGCTGCTAGCACAGTTTTTCTCTACTTATATGAAGCCAGGATAAATCACACACAGGACTTAAAATGCCATTGTGTGGGGACTTTATTGTGATCACAATTTATTGTTTTTTATCTGTGAAATTAAAGTATATAAAAGCTTTGTTTCCACCAAGAGAAATGGTTTTCAGCTTACGAAAATGAAAGAGGACTGCACTGTGGCGGCATGTTAGTACATTTCAGGGGCGGTGCATGTCAGGCTATGCCATGTCAGTTGGATGCAGAAGTGTAAATTCCATTTTAATCGCTGAAAAGATGAGTGAGTACTTACCTTCTTATTGTTTATATTCACAACAATACTATCATGGGTAGCCTGTAGATGTCATTTTTGTAGTTACCATACGATATCATACCACCATTTCCACTATGTAAAACAAGCTAGCTATAGCTAGCAAGCACTGCTGAGCATCCCACACCACAGTACTTAACCAGAAACATTCAGCCCCCGTGTGATCTTCCAGCCAGCTACCACCATATTTATGTTTTTGTAAAATGAAGAGATATCGTGTAGACAATTCTTCATTTCTACCCCTGTGAATCAGCTGCTCTTCCACCATTGCAGTGCTTTCAACACGAGTGACAGAAGTATGATAGAAACCAGGCACCAGAACATTTTCATCTCAACATGGCATGCTCCATCATGCTGTGTTGGGCTGCGTCACTTGCAGCCATTTAAGACAATTCCACAGAAAACAATACAATCAAATGAATGTAGTCGCTGACACATGAATGCTTCACACTTCATAAGAACATTCATAAGAACCCACAAAACCAGCTTTGCAATGAAAACCCATGTTTGATGTCAAACAGCTTTGAAGACTTTTACCCATTTTTTTTTTGCCATCAATATATTTTTTTTAAACAATTGTTTTTGTCATGAGTACTGTCACACCGAAATATTATGCTGTAAAAAAGCAACATAATATTTTTTCAAAATGTCATTTTTTTCTGACTGTAATAAAGGCATCAACCAATAATGTTGTGCAGAACAGGCGCCACATCACGATGATGGTGGACTTGTAACTGTCACAAATTTGCATCGCTGTCTGTATGAATAATTTTCATGCAATATATATTCGCAGGCAAGTATTTCGCATTTTTATATTGTTAATGCATCATACATCCAGTGTGTGGAGACCTCAAGTGTAAATAAAATTATGTACAATAAGGTATCCTGGGTTTATATATTCACCAGAGGCAGCCAAACTACTTTTATGCCTTAAAAAAAAGTTGATATAGAATATATATATGTCATATTCTTGCACAAATAGCTTCTTTTACTCTGAAATATGAGTGCTAATTAAGGGATGTAAGGTTCTAAAGAATTCCTTCGTACAACTCCACAGATGGTTTTATCACTATGAACACATCCTGCAGGGCTAAGTGGTTAAACCTCCAGAACTCAATTTTAAATTTGTGTAAAACCAAATGTGTCAGTCTGAGAAAGAAACGACATGCCATGGCAGGAATTTCAGATGTTACTGACTTGTGGCAGACATGCCAGACCACTGCCCAACCAGGACTTCAGATATAATCCAGCCACAAAAGGTTTAGGGTTTTGGGAAAAGCTATACATTGCCAAAATTGTATGTACATACTGTCAAATGAATGAGTGCATGCTTATGTGCACATGTGGTGAAAAAAAAGATGGACAGCAAAAGCAAGGAGAAAGCAGGAGTAATAGAAGTTTCCAAAGGAGCAGAGGAAAAGTTTTCACACAGTTAATTTTCCCTCTTCCTCAGAAGAACTGTTTGCATACATCCACATGCACACACAGCCATGGAGGTATACCAGCAGAGAGATGATTGGACTTCACCAGTGGTTTATATCTCATAAATGAACATAAACAAACAAACGAGCGATGGTGGTCCTCGCTCATAGACACTGTGTTCTATCTTTTTTTTTTCTCTTCTGAAAGGGAAGGAGAATGAGGATAGAAAGAGAAGGAATAGAGAGTTCATAAGAGAAGAGATAGAAAAACTGAAAAGAACAGAAACAGGAGACAGAAGGAAATCACAGAAAAGGAAGATGAAATGACTAAAAAAGACATAGGAGCAAAAGAGAATGATAAAAGGTTCACATTTTTAAAGTCTAAAATGATACAATATTCACATGCCCATAAATACATGAAAACGTTATTAATTAATAACTTGTACTTACTGCCTGTGAAGCAATTTGTCTGTACAGAACAAAATCCACAGTCCTCATTCTGTGAAAAATGAAAAGTTCAGCTCAAGCTAATATTAAGCTTCAGCAGTCGAGTCAAATCGAGTTGGCTGCATCCAGAGTCTTCAAAGTTTTGTGTTTACTGTCTTTACATTTTCAGTTAAGAACTCAGAGTGGGACTTTTGCACTAAAAACACAAAATGATAAGGCAGTGATGAATGCTACATGCTAGCCATGGCTAATTCCCAGGGCAACTACAGTCAAATCTGCAGACCTGCAGTTAAATCACATTCAACACCTATAATGTCGTTATGACAGCAAAGAAATATACAATCGGTGCTTTTACATGACATCAGAGAAAACTGATTTATTGTGTTAGTCCGACTTAAACTGAACTTTTAAAATCCATGTAAACATATTAGTCCGACTAAAACCGGACCTTTAAAATACATGTAAACATGTCCAACTTAACTTGTACTAAATCAAGCTACTCAAAGTCGGACTAATGTAATTAGGAGTCGAATTACTCCTGCATGTATACAGTCAGTTGGACCCAAACAGGCCTTGCACATGCTCCAGAGTTTCCGCCCCAGGCTTTGACCAAGAAATCGAAAGCATGCATAACAGAAGAACAAGCCAGTACCAACATGGCGAAATCTACATCCAGAGCCGTTCATTTTTGGACAGACAAAATGTACAGAGCTGTAATGTTGTCTACCACGGTGCTGCTAGCAAACTGTAGCTAACAGAAAAAGGTCCAATACTTACAAGCTGAAAGGGGGTATATCACCACTTACCATAGCAGAGTCGGTCATACTACGGTCAATAAATTGATTCCCTCCTGTGCTTGTATACTGGGATAAAGACAGTAGTCCAATTAAATGACCTAGTCGAGCTATAACTGTAGGTAGACTTAACTGTGCATATAAACGTACTGAATGACGAACCTGTATTTTGTGACTGACTATAACTGCACTAAATATTTGTGTATTTATCTGTTCACCTACACCCCTTACCAGATGGTGTTAGTGACCATTTTGTTTTTATTGAGCCAATATTTCTTACAAAAAAAAGTAAGAAATTCAACTTTCTGTCTTTGCTTTGTTTTTTGTGATGACCACAAACTTTTAATGATCTGTAAACCCTTACTTGCAGTAAGCTTTCACAGTATCAGTATCTCCTTTTAACTTCATCCACATTTCTGTGGTCTGCCCTCTGTCTGGATCCCAAGCACCAGAAAATAAACTTTTCCCTCCCCATGTCTCGTCTTCCTCGTCTTCATTTTCAGTTATTCTCATTTTCTTTTCCTGATGAGGATTTAATCTCTTTCTGTGTTCAACTTTCTCTCCTGGTGTACATGTCTCCATCCAAAGTAATTAATTCACCTATAATCAGCTTAATGAACAAAAACACACAACCACAGGAGATTAAAGTGATTTCCATGGCAACACATCAAATTGAAAACAAGAGTGAATGTACCACCAATTGTTCATGTTCTGGTGAAACTGTTCGCACAGGTATAATACACATGTATGTATCCACACAGGCTACATCTACATGAAGCTGTCTGATTTTTAAAATGCAGTTTTGACTCAGTATTGAGTTGGGTTTTTTTTTTCAGTTTTTTTTTCATAGAGACTTTTCCCACAGTAAGACTGACACCTCACTCCTTGCCAACATGTGGCCAGAGGTAAGAGAGACCCAGCCTGGTTAGTGGGCTGAGTGTCCGTCTGTTAAACCTTTGTGTGGTCCCCCCATGCCCTCTCTGATCACCTATACTTCATTTCCAGTTACATGATTTAGTTGTTCTCATTTACACATTTTTGTGTTTCTGTTATATGAATATGTAGTATGAAATAATGATTTAATGGCAGCTCATAAATGTTACATGTTGCAGTCATTCCCAAGCTGCTGTGCTGTGGTGATAAAGTCATTATTTCTTGAGATAATGATAATGGAGAACATTAGAGGACACAGAACGATCAAACACCTAGCCGTGATTTTAAGATTGATCCACTCTGGAGACTATGGCTTTGGAAAAGCTCAGTTTTCAGGTGAGAAAAACGCTGACTAAGGCCTAGCCCATACATAGGCTACACAGTGGTGTGCAGTGGAGGGTATATGCACATATACAGGGTATACTCACCTCTTTTTCTTGTCATTTACAGTATATCCACCTGTCAGCCAAAAAGCCATTGGAAATGTAAAAGAATACACTCACTTCCTTCTTGGTAACCTACTCATCTACCTGGTACTACATCCATCTCACCAACTCAAACTACACCATGTGCACAAGTGTTTTTGAAAACATTCGTTCTCAAAACAAAAATCCTGTCCACAAAAGTAATGTTTTAAAAAATCTCTGAGGTGCTATCAGGAGCATACCAAACCAGCAGGCAGCAAGATAACCCTAACCCTAAAGTCACGCAATGAGGAAGACATTGACCAGAAGGCTACCTGGCTGCAACTGTGCCATGTCCGCCATGGTATGAAATGCCGCCTCATTTATAACACCTCACGCAGGAGATAACGGCGCACATCCTGGTGTCACAAGCCTCAGACTCCTTTTTCTCTGTCTACACATCAACACTTTAAACAGAGTTTCTGAAAGTCTTGAGCTGGGAAGCAGTTTTTTGCAATTTCTGTGTATGTGTGGACTGAGGACGGAGGGCTGAAACAAAAAGAAAAATATTTTTATATCTAACTGACTTTAGGTGAATGTACTCACAAAAACTCACACACACGCAGCAACAGAATGTCCCACTAATTAAGAAGTTTTGGCAGTCTAAAAGAATAACAATATTTGTCCTAAGAATCAAAACTGTATACACTCCATCAACTTAAAAACAAACATTTTCTCCTGCAACAACAACAGCCCTATTTATACAGAGATTGCCCTATAGGGCTACTATGAAGCCCTTTCTTTACACAGCCTTTGCATTTTCACACATACCCAACAATGGTGGCATCATGCCACTGCCTTATGTGATTTTAGACAGCATGCTGGCAGTGCAGAAGCAAAAGAGGTGTGACAACCGTGGCATGTAACACAACAGCGTGCCTCTAGTGTGACATATACCGTACGCATTGGCAGCGCTTTATAAACTAGAACAATGGAATTAACATGGCATTAGCAATCATTACTGTCTTTGTTATATGGTGGCTGATCTTGTCCTCTGCTTGGAGAGTAAGGAGCTCCCAGACCTCATTGGTATCCAATTTGTGGATATGTTCCACCACTGTTCTTCTTTGAGTTAGCTGCTAACTGCTATCAGCTTTTTAAATCTCCGACGGTGGGTCGCACACATAGCACATAGTCAAAACATCACACTCGTCTCGTCCATGGTCCCAGCCTGCTGGCTGTCTCTTTAACACAGACATCATTTGACACTGTTCCCACTATTGTATCTTTTATACAGAAGGGCAAAGTGGCTCAACAGCGTAAACCTCTAGGCCTTGAAGAGGCAGCGTAAAAGGGATTTCAACACACCATCTGATCAGAAATGATAGCAATTCATCTTGGATCCATTCGGGTGTTAGACATATTGACACACAGACCAGAGACCTGCAGTTTTAGAGTAGTATCCTACCTGGACCCAATTAGACTGAATCTGATTTGGACCTGGCCTGACTTGGGTCCCAGTTTGAGTCTCACTTACTACGAGTGGATCAATTAAAACCTCACACCTAATTATACGGTAAACCGTGACATTAAATTCTATAAAAGCTTGTAGCACATTAAATTATGATTATAATGTACTTTGCTTTCCACATTTTAACTTGATTGACAGTTTGTATGCATGTATGCACACACAGTTTGAGGAACTAACATTACTGTTTGGGTTCTTTCATTAAACCACTTCACAGAACAGCCGGTCCATGTTGGTGGATGGAGTGTGTAACTGAGAGGGAAAGAATGAGGCTGTGTGTGTGTGTGTGTGTGTGTGTGTGTGTGTGTATGTGAGGAGGGTGAGCGACTCTCAAAGACGACATTCAGACTTTGAGGCTGTTCAGTGTTCTTTCTTGTGTGTGCGTGTGTGTGTGTGTGTTGAGAGGAAGCAAGATAAGAGGCGCCACTAAAAGCTCCCTTACTCTCTCACACTCTGTTGTGTGTTTATTAAACAGGGTCAAATATTTTTTTGTGTGTGTGTGTGTGTGTGTGTGTGTGTGTGTGTGGTGTCGGACGTCGTGTGCGTGCAGTCTGAGTATATGACATCCTGAACGAGGAGTGGGAGGACAGACAGAGAGCGAGCAGAGTGATGGAGAGGGGAGGTGGAGAAGTCACTTGGGTGTCAAAATGACAGAGGGGAGGAAGAGGAAGAGACGAGAGAGAGACGGAGAGAGAAGCAGATGAAAAGAGGGACATGCAAAGGTCAAGCATTTGGAAGAAGAAGGAAGTGTGTGTGACAAACAATCCCTGATCTCTCTCTTTATTTCCCAACTTCTCTAAGAAACTGTTTGTTTTCTTTCCTCTGTCATGTTGACTGCTGGAACAATCCCCGCTCGTCCAGCCCTCTGACCCAACCTTTTTATTTGACTTGGAAAGAGACAGAGACAGACACACACTTCAACAACCAGTTGAACAAGGCTTGTGGAGGAAGTAGCTTAACTGCAGGAACACACAACCAAGATAAAACAATTAACTGTTGAGCTTTCCTTTTGAGAATAACTGGAATCAAAGGTTATTTTGTGGTATAGGGAAAGGAGGAGAAAGAGTAAAAACATCAACATATTTTTACAGATAATTAGAAATAAAAATCAAACCTCAGCCATTTAAAACAACAATAAAAGTTCTCCATGGCGAACACTAGGTACTATTTGTTCTGGCAGAAACAGACTGCGGTTGAACTTTACAACTGCAGCTGCTGCTTTAACTTCTGAAATAGCTGATTTTTTAAATGTTTTGGCTTCTTTCAAAGTGTGTTTACAGGCTTTGGCAGCAAACCAAACAGATAGGCAGCAGGGTCAGTGAAAGAACACTTTTCATTCAACTACTCTTTTCCTTCCAAGATACACACACTCTTAAGAGCACAGTTAAATTGCTATTTTCACCAGCGCTGGACCGTTTGAAACACTGTAAACAGTGTGAGTGCTGCTTCACTGGTTTTTGTCTATACTGTCCAACTGTCTAAATGACTTTTATTGACTTCCATCTCCATTGAAGAAAACAGCAATGTACCTTATATTTCAGGTTCCATTTTTGTTCTTGGTACAGCATCCAGAAACAGCAAACAGGATGTCTTCAATTTGCAGACCACAGTGAAAAGTAGTGACAAAATTCACATATGCAAATTGGTCTAGCGATGCCAGGATATGACATGTTTATAGTTGCTTCAAACGGCCACAGTGAAAGGCAGAGCAAAAAGACAGCCATCATAAAGCCAGGGGATGCACAATTAAATACAGGGATAACAGTGCATTTTTTCATGGCAGTCTCTCTTGGAAGACATTCATAATGTTGCACTTGTTGTTTATGTGGAAAGTGAAAGAAATGATTGTGTTAAGAATGAAAAAAGGGAGCAAGAGATGGTAAAACATACTGGCCAATCACAGAAGGTAGGATTGCCGGGTTCGAAAAGGCAGCTTCACAATGACCACAAATTCCTCTATATCTGGTTCAAGAAAAATTTGAAATAGTAGAGTTCTACTTTAAATTCAAGAATTTTCTTGGTTAAAAAACTTTAGTACGTTATTTTTTCTGTCCATTCCCATGGACAGGGAATCTGAACATGAGTAACCACCTGACAATAAAAATGACAATAGATGGTCTTGACAGACCTTTTTTTAAAAACAAACAAACAAGGAAACAAACCATGAGTTTATTTATTTTAATGAATGGTTGACTGATAGCAATGAATACTGTGATACTTTAAAACACACTGCGTATATATTTTGTATTGCACGTCATCACGACTCTAACTATCCCAGATCTTTTTTAAGTATCTCCAGAAAACAGTATGTTGAAAACCTCTGGACGTGAATATTCTGTGTACATAATCAATGTCAGAAAATCAGAACACTATTTCTTTAAGTATTTCCCAACTACATTAAGATCCCAAATCCATTCCAATGGACACATTTTGTGGAAAAATGCAGAGAAAACGCTATAAATCTGTCAAATGATATTTTGTATCCTGGCTGCATTGGTTGTTGACGTTCTGGGACACCATGTAAAGCACGTGGTTAGGTTTAGGAAAAAGAACAGGTTTGGCTCCATAACCTTAGGGGACGTGAACACCGCTCTCCCAGGTAAAGTGTCAAAACGCCGCGTGTCAAAACACCCACCTCCATTATATTCTATGAACAAACCCACACCGGTGCCAGCTGCCGCTCCCCGCCGCTCTGCTTCAGCCCACTGCTCTATTTCCAGCGCAGCCAGCGCTGCGAGAAAAGATTTTATGTACGTCTCGGACGCTGTAGTTTCATTTGCAGCTTTCAAAGGGGTATCTGGATGCTTAACGTTATTAAGTTTTTCAAATTTTTAATAAGACAATTTTGATAAGAAACTCACCCGTGAAATCCAAGTTGTTGTTGCCTCAAAGTTTTTCCTCTTCTTCTTCCGTTACTAGCAGTTGGCAACCGTTGGTAACTAGTGTAGGTACAGCCACCTAGCGGGCTGAGGTGGGAAATACACTTTAGTGTCGACGGTGCCGCTGCGCGCCGCTGCCAATGTGTGTTGGGGGGCGGCTCTTGACGGCCACAGTGCCGCGCCGGCGGCAGTGTGTGTTGCACTTAAAAGTCTGTGTGTTGGACCCATCCACCATCCCTCCCACCTGCCCACTCGGACTTTCACTGCCTCAATTTTCATTTTTGTCCCACTGCATTTCCCCCTGATGCTGCTGGGTGCCGTTAAACTATAATGGCAAACTTGTGTCAGGTATCATGCCAACATTGAGGACTGTTTTTTCATTAGTGTCTGATGCCGCAAGTCACTACACAAGGGCCGAATTTCGGAGTGAGCAGTCCACGCTGGATGATGTGGAACACTTTGATTGGCTTATAGACATCCAGTCAAGTTAATGCATTTGGGCGAAGTCTGATGACAGCAATCACTGATCTCGTCACCACAGACAAGCTATGTCAAATGAATTGACAGGTGATCTGAACGAGTGTCTGGCTGAAATGTTGACAATGCAAACACATTTGCTTATAAAGTCAATTCTGCATTTGGACAAATAATCTATATTAATTACCAAATTGATTACTGACTCTGAGCACAGGCGAAGGATTAAGACATAATCAATTCATTGTCATATAATCTTCATTCTTCATAAAAACAACCACCTGAATAGCACAGGTAGTAAAACACAGAGAAAAAACACCAAAATGGCACAGCTATATTAAACAACTGTTTTCTAAAAATTCAAGCACTTTTCTGTTGCCCAGCTCATTAAAGCTAAAATGCCAAATTCATTTCAAATCTAAATCATCATTAGGGTTTAGCCAGAGTAAATGAATGTTTACTGTAAACTGGATCTCGGTGAAGAGTAGAAACAGCTGAGAGAGATTAACCAGAGTGGCTGGAGAAGAATGGCTCATTACTGTGCGTGTGTGTGTTTGTGTGTGTGTTTATGATTATTATTCATGTGGAGTTGCTATGATACAACGAAGCCAGCTGGGGAGCAAGCGCTGCGCTCAACCTTTGTTGCCCTTCCTCATTTATTAAACACACACAGAAATGCATGCAAGCAAGACCCCGAACACACAAACACACACAAATCAGACAAATCTGTAATCTACCCGAGCAACACAAACACACAACCCCTCGAACCCTCGCTCATGTTAACATTCAGTTTAGAGCAGCAGGCTTAGTAAGTGGCTTCCTCTCCGCCTACACTGAGCTCACGGAGGCTGAGAGCATCTAAAACACAACGTAAAGTGATGCCAACTACAAAACCACACAAGGAGGAATGCATATGTGCTCATACATCTGATACAACGACTTCTTTTACTGACCTGCGGATACAAATACACAGATCAACAGTTGGTGTCCAGAAGGTAGCATAAAGTGTTCTCTCTGTGATGTTGATCAAACAGGAGAACTGAGTTTAATCAAGTGATGATGCCTTACTGAATCTTTCTGTGAAGAGCAGAGATGAAAGAGATGCTATGAGGAACATAGAGTGACAGAGAGGTTATTTTTGGAAGATCTGGACCTTTAATGTCACACAAAATAGGCAAACATACACACACTCGCTGTGCTTAAAATACCTGTCAAACGTTGGTGTTTAGTTCACAGCAATCTGTTTGTATCATTGAAATATAAACTTGGTTTAGTCTTCACCACTGTGGATTATATAATTTATCCAGTGGGTTTCTAAAAGGTTTTACTGGACGGAGGACAGAGGAATTCTTTGACTAAGGTTGAAATGTGAGAATGCTAAAAGTTAGAGTTATGACTTTTTCATATGGAAAGCAGGAACAAGGGACCAAGTCTTCATAGCTTAATGGAAAAGCAGTTTTTTGCCAGTGCACACTGGTGCAAGTGGTCAGTGAGGCGAGCAGAAACCTGGTCCAGGGGACATGGCGGTGTGGACCTGCGTCTGTCGAAGAAAGTGGGCTTCTGGAGCAGTATGGACGGCAAGCTTTGTTCCAGCGATGGGACTGTGGGGAAACTCCATTTCTGTGTCCCTGTGGACTTTGGTGAAAGGCTTGTAGCAAGATACCAGCACTCTCAGTTTTCCTGCGTTGGAAGAAATCTGCTTCCATTAAGGGCCAGAGCTCCATGAAGTGAGGCCTTAGCGTACGTTGTTTTGCCCGTGGCTCCTGGTAATTGACGTCTCTGCCTAAGAGGTCACAAGCAGGTACTACGTGGCGGGCTAACGGCTAGCTTGATGCAGAGGAGATAGCTGCTGGTGGGGATGGAGAAAGCTGCAGGCATGGGGCTCCATCTCCCTTGTCATCAACCTCCAGTGCTCCCAACAGGGAGGAAGGAGAGCTGGGTGGAAATCCAATATGGAAGGAGCTGAGTCAACAGACTCGTGCTCGTCATAGGGGTCGTCCTCTGGGATGTCCAGGAAGTAGCAGGTGATGACTTCCAGTTCCTCCATCGGCACCCTATATGGACAGCACAAAGGTAAGCTTTGCTGCAGGGCGAGGTCCAATGGAAGGATGTAGGAAGTCCAGCAGCCAGTGCACAGTTCATCTTCATCGTCTTCCTCACTGTTAAACACTTAAGAAAAAAATAGAAGCAGAACTACAGTTGTTAAGTTATGGGGCCCTTGCAGGGCACAAGTAAACATAAGAAAATCCTCACAACTGTGCATACATGTAGGGAAAAACCCAGTGGCGACAGCTTTAAGTGGGCAAAGCCTACACGAAATAGAACAAACTACAAAAGCTTTTTCTAATCTGCCTCTTTATCTCACCATTGGCAGTGCAGTCAGAGAGGACCATAGATTTCTTGTGCCTAAGGTTAGGTTTGAGTGCGGTGTTTACTGTGGCTGTGAAATACAATCCGTGAGAGGCAGACTTGGCCACGGATGTGACATGTGTAGGCCATTGATGATGTAGTGGTGTCCTGCTGTTGTTGCTTCCTCTTTGTTCTCTTTGCTTCTTGGTGTTGAGCCATTGTATTTTTTGTTTGTTTGTTTGTTTGTTTGTTTGGTGTGAAAATTAACAGCCCACTTGTTTGGATAAATCCATAAGCTTCATGGATCCAATGCAGCAAGTAGGCTGTGGTGGGACAGCACCTAATTGGCTGGGGCTGCCCAGCTTGAGGCGAGTGGTAGCTGTCCAGTGAGATCTGGGCATCTCTCCCAAGTCAGAGACAGTCCCTGGCAGCCATCGTTATGTCAATTGAGAAAGGGCTTAAAAAAAATACTGACCTTGTGTGCTGTGCCTCCACTGCACAGTGAAGCTGGAGTTTCCTCTCTGAGGCACAAAAAGCGGAGGCAAGGTGTGTACATATATATATATATATATATATATATATATATATATATATACATATATATATATTTGTGTTTCCAAGGCAGCAGGGTTCCCTTCTCAGCCTTGGCGTCATCCAAAGGACAGCAGACAGGTACATCTGGCGTCAGTTTGGCAGCAGGAGTTGCCAGACCAGTGCATCAAAACATTGAACTGCCTGATGGAGTCCAAGCTGTGTTTTCTGTCAGGGTTTGCTCCCTTAACCTTTTTCGTTCCAGAGGATACCCACAAAGCAGTGGGTGATATTTGACCCATAGGTGGGGCAGTGGTTGACAGACTCCAGAGCGTTTCCACTTACTGGTGGGCCTGCCTCCTTAGCTATAATAGGGATAACTTTAGGAAACGAATACTTCTTACATCACCCTTATGGGAGGTGGGAGATGGAATGCGAATTAGAACAGTCTCCAGTGTTGCAAGCAGTCTTTGGTGTTGATGTCACACTCTCTGTACACCCACCCATTTAAGACTTTGTCGCAAGACACTGAAACAGCAAGGAAAAGACAGAAAATGATGACGTAACAGTATTTCTGCATTTGCCTGCAGCAAATGTGTTTGGAAGTAAATGTATCCGTATGTGTGGGTTAGGATCAATATGGTAATCAGTGCAATATGGAGCAATCAATACTGTGCATGCATGTGTGTCCTTCTAAATGTTCTCATCTGCATATTCATCAATTCATTGTGTTACTCAATATTCACATGTGGCTTCATAGAAGTAGGATGAGCAGTCAGGAGGGAGCAAGCATGAAGTATGTCAGTCAAGGACTACACTAAATGTAAACATAGCAAACTGAATGTCACTTTGTGTCAATGGCAAAACGATTATTGAGTTACGCATCAAATTGTTGTTTGTCCTGCTGTCTGCACGCTATGATGTGTCACGTATTTCTGTCCCAGTGGCTTTCACATTGGCCACTTTACACTCAAATTAAACCAAATGGATGCCATAAAAGGTGTGGGCTTTTAAAAGTTTACATTAAAGCTGTAGGAAACTGAAATTAGGCATTTGTAACTAAAAATTGAGTTGTTGTTTTTTGCTTAAATGTTCTTAAAAGTGTGCAGTTATTCCTTAACATAACTTTAATACCTTCAGATTTACCTTTAGATTATATGCAAAAAAAGAACATTAAGACTAAACATATGTTCAGACATGGGCATGCTGAGCTGAGCGAAAGCAAAACAGTGGAGAGAGACTGACCCTCCGCAGGTGAAGACGACTGTCTGGGCAGTGACACAGGGTTTAGTTAAGAGTAACAGTCCATGACCTGTCTTGACAAACACACACTCGCACACACACATATAAAACCCTGCAGAGACATGATAGTGCAGTCAGCTAGGACCTCATTATCACCTGGCTCTGATATGTACCGTTGACCATCCAGGACAACACACACACACACACACACACACACACACACACACACTTGGTTCAAGTGCTGGTATCAGTTAGGGTCACTGGGAAGGATTTGAACCACATCTCCAGCGACCACAGGGGCGTGATTGTGAGGGCCTGTGTGCATATATTTGTAACCGAGCCTGTGTGTGTGCCTTTCCCTGTGGCTGTCAGATTCTGTGTATGTGTGTGTGTGTATGTCTCAGAGGGCCACCTAAACCTACCCCTGCTATCGATACTCTCAGAGTGTCACACACGCCTGAGTGACCAGCTACAGGAAAGAGGAAATGAGAGGATTCGGAGTGTGACATTCGTGGCAGAATTTAAAAGAGCGTACATACAGCTCTGTGTTTGCGTGTGTTTGTGTTTCAGTGTGGGCCGTATTTCCTTGTCAGTCTGCGAGGTTGCATGGGTCAACGAGTTGGTCTGTGTATGGCATGAGCGAGCAATTGAGCATTCACTCTTGTCTCTTTGCTTCACTCCGAGTGTTTGTTTCACACAGAGAAGGTTCAGTGTGTGTCAGAGCGGTGGCAAGTAACTCTAGGAGGTGAAATAAACTGAGAGGAAGTGGAAGTGATGAGGGTGGTTGAAAGGTAAGAAAGCAGGGGGAAAGGTGGACAGAGTTAAAAGAGAGGGAGGAGAGATGAGTGTAACAAAAGTAAAGAAAATGTGGAGAATAGATAGCTTTATACAAACTGTGGATGGTTGGAGGCTCTGAGTCAGCTGAGCTGTATCCAACATTCAGAGCATTAATAAGGGAACAAACAGCTATTTGAAATCACCATGAAATTTTTTACATTTTCTTTTTGGGGGGCATTTTATGTCCTTATCAGGTAGCTAATGCTAGAGGAATGACAGAAAAGAAGGGGCGAGAGAGGCGGGAGACGACATGCAACAAAGGTTCCCAGCTGGAGTGAACCTGCAGTTCACGATCCCAGCCTTAACCCCTGGGCCACTTGGGCATCCCTCAAGATGAGAAATAATAATTCAGGACTTAAATTGGATCGGGAGTAATTGGAATGAGGTTTAGATGGGAAGCAATCAGTTTAGATGGGAGGAAATAAAATGGGACAAGGTAAAGCAGGAAACAAATTTGTTCCTCCATCCCCTTCGAACAACAACCACCTTCTACATAGTTGTAGTTGAACAACGGTCTAATGAAATATTTCTAAAATGAAAAAACATTATTTTACATTTTATGAGCTCACAAGTGGTGAATTAATCATTCTTAGATAAACTTTCCTAATGGCAACCTTCTTATAAATGAATTTTCACATAAAAATTGCGTTTTTGCTGTCATACAGTTTTAACTTTGAGACTTTTATGATGCTAGACACAGCTGTGAGCATCCAAGGCGTGATATGTCATCTTCAAAAGTAAATACTGCATATGGCAAACTTCAAAAAGCACAGAAGGTCATTTGACAACACTCACCAATGATATTAAAAACTAAATATATCCTTTCCACTGCACAGTATGCTGATGTAATCTTTAAACACGTGTTTCACAAGGTGTGACTATTTCCTCAACTGAACAAAGGTGGTTACGGGAAAAAGCTTTCTGTGTGTCTTGAACAGTGTTGGGCAAGTTACTTTCGAACTGTCATACATTACATATTACTGGTTACCTTCATCTAAAAGCAGTGAGTCACTTTACAATATTACTCACTGTGTAGAGTAATAAGTTACTTACTACACTACTTTTGCGTTACTTTCACTAAAGTGACCTTAGAAAAACTAATAGACATTTTAAATGGATGAGGGTCATGTTGTTTCACAGCAGGTAATCAAAGTACTGAAGCTCCAGTTTATTACAGTTCATTTCAAATTCAGTCTGGCCCATTCATACATTCACATACAGTGCATACCTCTTTGTATTATAGAACAATTAAATAGCCCATAGCTTTTAAAATAATTAAATAGCCTTGGGCACAGGGAGGGTCAGGCAGAGGATCAAAGTCTAATAATTATTAGATATTGATGAATGTGTGTGACCCTTTGATATGAAACACAATAAACAAATAATGAGGTTAGCACAACAAACAAAATGGCGTGTGATCAAGTCACTATGACGAGCGCAATTAATACACTGGAGCTGGAAGACCCACCTGCCTACTCCTGGTGTGCCGGTCAGCTACAACAGCACTGGAGTTATGCATTAGAACAGGACTGTATGCCGGCGTTGCTCTGCAGTTGTAGGGGATGTGAATGGATACATATCCAACATATGCTAACATCATCCATATATGTTGATCACCGGAGACCAGCTCCTTATTCCCGCTTCTTTCAGGGAGCCTTGGGACGCAAACGTAGAACGAGATATGGGGTCCGTTTCACAAAGCAGGTTTAGTGAAAACTCAGAGTCTGTTAACCCTGAAATGAGGGAAACTCTGAGTTTTCCGTTTCAAAAAGGGAGGTAAATCAAACCAGAGAAAGAGGAGTAACTCTAGCCTGTTTCAGAGAGAGAGGTAACTTAAGCTCTCGGTCAGTTACCGTAGTAACCGACTCTATGAACCTATCCTGGTCGGGACCAGGTTTTTCTCAATGAACCTCGAGTTTCTCTCTGACACCGCCCTCTTTTAGAGCCACACACTCCATTTGATTTCCTCATTCATTCAGTCAGCAGGCGAGTTTTGGCGTAGCCTAGTTCTGCCGTCTTTCATTTTAAAAAATCATTTAAAAAATCAGAGTCAGTATATTAGAAGTCCATTAGGCACAGTAGGTGGCGACTTTTTTCACTAACATGGCATGTCCTTTTGATAACGATCCCGTGGATGAAGGTGCAGCATTACTGCGCAGCGAATTAAATATTCATCGGGAGATGGTTATCAGACCACGCATGATCTTTTTGAGCTGTACCGTTTCACGTCACAGTCCATCATCTACATACACAACCTAATCCGTCCTTATTTGCAACATTACCAATCGTAGTCATGCTCTCACATCCCAGCAGATATTGTGTGTTGCGCTGCGTTTCTTTACAAATGGAAGTTTTTTGTACAATGTCGGAGATGCTGAGCACTTGAGTAAGGCAACTGTATGCATAGCGGTCAGAAAAGTGTGCTCGTTTTACGGGCATCTGCCTTCTTTCTGTTCGCTGAGTAGAAGTCTGTGTTAGTTTAAATAGGCTTAATTAGCCTATTTAACAGAACATGATATAGATGAGAAGACATTTATGTGTGTGAAAACAGCATTATGTTGGGGATAAAACAACTGCACAGTCAAACAGCCACTTAATATTTACTTTACAATGTAAAACATGATCAAACTGAGGTACCCCCATGAGATTATGCCGAGGTCTTACCTGTTTGAACAGTGTTTTTATATTTCATCCTAAACTGCTGCCAAGTGCGCTTCTCCCCCGCAGGATTGCACCTAAATGAAATAAATTAATAGGCTACCATTCAAGCAGTTTTCCCCTGTAATATTATTGTGATTGCAAAGGACTACTTACCTAAACTTACGCATTGACCCGAGCAGCAATGTTCTCCCACGCCGTCTCCTTCTCTTTTGCAGCTGCAGCGGTGTTGCACTTCTTTTTGACAACGTGTGCAAACTCGCCGTATGAGCGCATTAAGATTTCTAATTCTAATGGGGTGAAAAACGCAGCCCTCCTCTTCCCCGTTGCCATGGTGACTCGTCGAATCGGGGCTCCATTGATGCTGGTTTTTTATAGTTGTGGTCCATGCGCTTGACTCCAGGTGAAACTACTCCGAGTTGATTAAACTGATTCAAATCAGCTGTTCTGGAACCGGAAACTCAGAGTTTCCTATCTCAGAGTAGATCAACTCAGAGTTCAGGATTAGACTCAGAGTTTGTTGAACCTGCTTTGTGAAACGGACCCATGGTGTAGGCATATGAATGGAAACACTCTGGACATGATAATGCACACGATCACCACCTTCTATAAGGCAGCGTATAATGAATGACATGACAACACACAACAACCTTCAGAGGATGTTTTTTCTGGCCCTGGCAGAAGTGGAAATCTATTACTGTAATGCATTACCCCCGACACTGGTCTCAAAATGTCTTCAAAAGAGCATCAAGTGTTTTGAAACAACAAGATTTTCAGAAGGTTTGCCTTTTGACTTTTATAGCTTGAATTCATTAATGCAGAAGTCTAAAATAAAGTTACAAAGTGCTTTTAAAGAGATCATATGAGAGGAACAAACTGGGGATTATACAAGCCTAATGAAACATTTTCTATCTCCAAATAAGAGTGTTGAAATTATCATAAAGTACTGGTGCCAGAGAAAAATCTTAAACCTGCTATATGGAGTTTTGAGTGGGTGCTTTTACAGCTATTTCAAGTCTTGTGTAAGTTTGCACTTTTGACATTTTACGGATAGTTTGTGTGGGCGGGATCCAACCACACAGCCAAAATGTAAAGTTAGACAGGATGCTTATTAAAATTAGGATTGATCCACTGCCTCCTCCCCAATGGCTAGAACCATTTACTATCTTCAGGGCATTTTGCCTAAAGAAAAAGCAAAGAATCAGTCCAGTTAGTGTTGTAATATTCAGATTCTTGTCCTCAGTGAGAGGGCAAGGAAGAGAGAAGACATTGCAAATTGAGAGTGACAAAGAAAAGGTGAAAATGAAAAAGGACTGAAGGCAAAGGATGGAAGGAGAAGAAAAAACAGGGAATAAAGAGAGCCGGAGAGAGTGAAGGGTTCTTTGATGAATTGGTTTGGAATGAGAGCAGAGTGCTGGAGAGACCAGTGAAAACAAACTGGACTGAAGCATTTATTTACACTCTGCTTCTCAATTAAGTCAAATAGGCCACTTTAACGAGGCTGACATTTCAACAGTATAATGAGATAGCTGAGGGTCCTTCGGCAGGATGTACGGAAACCTGTGAGCAAGTGTGTGTTTAGATACACACACACACACACACACGCAAACACACCCAAGGTACACACAGTTTGTGTATATAAGATGTTTCTTTGCATGTCAGTTGGTGCACGCTGCACATGTGTGTTTATTCATATTTCACCGTGCGATCCCGATCCTCCATGCCTTACCTCCTCTGTCTTCACCGCGTTTGTGTAAACAGAACAATCTGGAAAGCTTCAGCAGGCGGCCCGGGAATGTTAACAGGCTGGCTGCATCGTAACATTACACCTACAGGAGTGTGTGGGTGTCTGCGAGTGAGAGAGGCACAAAAAGAGTGAGCGGAGGAAGGTGGAGTGTGTGCGCTGGTGTAATAGAGCGAAAGACAGAGATTGGCTTGATGGAGACAGAAGGATGGAAAGTGAAGGTTTGGTTTCCCCTGTGTGTGTGTGTCTGTGTGTGCGTGTGTGTGTGTGCATACTGCGAGGAATGCAGCGCTTTGGAGCGCGGGGAAACTCCCTCTGTGGTAATGTTTTAAGCAGCTAATAAACTCTCATGGCTGAAAGGATGAAACTCTATCCACACCAGGTGAAAACCATTTCTCACGCTTTTGTGTTTAGATGTGAGCGAACGTACAGATTCCTGTTCGCATGTGTGTAGATGTATGCACACGTCCTGTCCCATGTGTCTGTGTGCATGAAATGCCTGTGCGAAGGATAAAAGTCTGATTCTCGGGGGAGCATGTTGCCTGTAAGTTTTAACACAGAGCAGAACTCCTGCTGAAAAGATCCATTAAATGCACATCACCACACTTTCAGCAAAATGTAAAAGGCTATGAAAAATAAGCTTCCATAATTGGACACATGGCAGACTTTCCCCTCAGCTTGCAAGGACAATAATGTCAATACTTAAATATCTTTTTATGTGTGCACGTAGGAGGAGAGTTATTGGTCCACTGGTAAAGGTTTTAGCCCTATAATGGCAGTTAGAAGTTACTCTGAACTGTAATCTAGGAGAGATTTAAGCTTTCCTGCATTGAACTGTGACCAAAGAATATAAATGTGATTACTTCTTCCTACTCCTACCTCCAAAATCTATGATTTCAGATGTGCAACAGACTATTTAATTGTGAAAAATGTCATCATCTACAAGCAGGATTCAGTAATTATTGCAGGGCTGATTGAGGGGGCATCTGTGTCTGTTGTTTTAAATTCAAGTTGCTTTTTTTCTCTTTTAAACATGTGCATGTTCCAGTAAGCAATCACTTTAAAAAATCTGTTTGCTGTGTTTATTCCAGCAATTGTGAATGTTTCCGTTTCCACAAGCCACAAGCTGACTGTGTTTGCATGAGTTGGCAAAAAAAAAAAAAAAAAAAAAAACTATTGATAAAAACATATTCACATATTTTCTACCAGTGCACAGAAGTAAGAGCGACTACAGAGTGACAAATAAAGGAGTAAAGACACCATTTAGTGTTAACTGGACAACTTGTTGTTGAGGTACCTGTCAGGATGGTTTATATTCCCTCTGTCTCTCTCCCTCTGGACTCTGTCTTAGCTGTGTATGTGTGTAAATGCATGTCTAAGTGTTTGTGATGAGAAGCGTGTGAGAGGCCTTACAAATGTGTATGCATAACCACAAACGTGCACACTCACACACATGCACTTGTGTGTCCTAGCCTACAGAAGACAAATGACTCTCCATTCAGACCGCAGTGGAAACCTTCATTCCTTCCAGCCTCTACAAAGACATTTTGTACAAGTCTTCAGCATGAATAAGGCAACATTAGTCCATCATCAAACACACATTCATGCAGGCTTTACGAAATCTACTCTCAACAAGCACATTTAAAAAATTACTTTCCTGTTAAATTTCCCATGTTTTGCAGTATTGCAAAAACAGTGTGCTAAATATGGAGGTTAAACGCTTCTCTTTTAGGCTCACCGCTGTGTATCTCTCTATAATTTGGTCAGCCAGGCCTTTATCACATTACAACATTCATTCAAGTGAATAATGGACTACTGCTACAGAGCTTAACATGAAATGACACAGAGAATAATGTCACACTTTGCTTGTTAGCTTATTTGCATTTCAGAATCGGCTCACAAAGCAAAGCTGCGATGGACGCCACATTCTGGAAAATTAATTAAGTCCCTGTTGACTATAAAAAATGTTGCTCAGTATCATCAGTGCTCTTAAATGCTTGTTGCAAATCTAGCGCTCTAAATTCTCTCATGACTGTGGAGTGTGAAACACTTCTCCACGGGGACAATGTTCTGTAAGAGTATATGTGTGTGTGTGTGTGTGTGTGTGTGTGGCTGAGCACTGATGAATATTATTTAAAAAGCTCTCCAGAGCTCACTCCATTTCAAATGCTTTTAGGCTCCATGGATTAGTTCCATATCAGTTTCCATGAGAAAGAGTTGTGCCCACTGCCAGCGGCCTTTCATCACAGCAAACACCAAAAACGTGGTTTGGCACAAGTGAAGAGGCTTTGTCGCCAGTTTTACCCAAATTCACCAAAAAAACCCCACATCACTGTCTTTTCAAACCAAAACACACACTCAGAGCTTATAGTTGATCCACATTAAGATTGTCAACAAAAAAGAGATCCTAACCTCAAACACACTCTGATCTTTCTTCTGCAACTTCATTGTTCTTCCTCTTCAATGGCTTATTTTTTTTTCTATTAACTTGTTTGTCGTACTTGCATGTCCCAATGCAGCAATAGTTTCTAGTGATCTCTTTGTCATGTATTCACACAAATGGATACACACAAATACAGTAGATATTAAAAAAATCTCTTTCATACAACACTAAAGCCATTAATCTGGCTTGGTACTATTTTCTATTCCAAGTAGTATCTTACCATTGGCATCCTGTCTGTCCATTGGATTACAGTGGAAGGAAATGGGATTTCACACCATCCACACGACGTCTGGTTTAAAATGACGATGATTTCCATGCTATAGTATAGACATTTGTTTTTTATATTTCTAATCTGACATGATGTCAAACTGGCAAAACAGCTCAAAAAATAAAAGCCTTGTTTTTGCTGTAATTTTGATTCATAAAGCCCTGTTAACAAAACATGCTCTTCACAATGATTCACAGAGTAACAAATGGACAAGAGGACCTTGTATGCTCTAATTTTATTCTTCATTGAGCTGTCCCTGTTTCTCTCTCTTCACATTCTGCTATTAAATTGCTGAAATTATAAGAGTTTAACCTTGTCCTGTTTTTGGTATCAATACAACCAACAAAATGAGATAACCAAAAACAGGCAAACAATTACACAAAAGAGCCATCTCTCTATGACAATGTTTGGAAATTGTACTGTATAGTCTCTGTCATACTGTATGTATGGCATGACGCACACTTTCATTTTTGGGGGGTAAAATTCTGATCTGAAGCCTTAAAGGGACAGTTCACATCACAGTTAATATTTTTCCTTTTACCCGTAGTGTTATTATCAATCTAGATTGTTTTGGTGTGAGTTGCTGCGTGTTAGAGATATCAGTCATAGAGATATCTGCCTGGAACTAGATGACACTCGGCTTGTGATACTCAAAGTGCCAAAAGAACACATTTGAATAACTCAACTCACTCAACTGCATCTAATGAAGCTCAGCGTAAGTTCAATCAGGAAGACCTTTCTCGTGCTCACCCTTTCACCTTTTTCCCCATCCCACTCTCACTACTTCCTCTAATCAGCTGACTATGGGTGTTCACTCCTCTAGTTATCCAATCACACTTTGCCACGATCTCTCAGCCAATCAGGATGCCACTGCAAAATTTTAAATCTGCTCTCTCTTCTGCTGCTGTCAGCCATCATTTTAGGCAGAATCTTTGCGCCCTCCTCCACCCCGGTCACCTCCAGCCATCGTATCCAGAGTCCAGGACAAGCTCTCAAAGACTCATTCCTCTACTCATCCAGATCATTGACACTTCTCCATCTTCCTCTCATCTTATCTTCACCACCTCTACCACCACCAGTGTCTTGACACTGGTGGTGGTAGAGGTGGGGGACACAAACATCAGGGACCACAATGCTTTCAAGACAAAAAGTGCTGCTGCGGTAGGTGTAAATCATAAAATGTCACAGAACTCACTAATAGTAGTTTCTGTCACACAGCATCATTTTTTCTTTAGCCTAATTGCTAATAGGCTATTAGCCAATTTGCAATCCAGTAATCCAGTGTAGACCTAATTCACTGATATATTTCAATATCAATCTAGCTTACTACAATGTGCTATAATGCCAAGTGCCGCTCACATCTCTGGTGCAAGCCAGTGCAAAAATCTGTTTTTGTGGATAAGTTAGCCACTATCACTGATATTTGACAGCAAATTTTCAGCACAAGAAGGAGCAGGTATCCGGATAGCTAGCTATTGGCTTGCCATTCAGTCTCATATCCTTCAGTCTGTAACGTTATCTGAGTCCAGCAGCTATCGTAGCATTATTATGTAGCATTAGCTTTATTGCTACTTAGCTAGCTAGCTGCAACAAATGAAACATCTAATAACGTTACACACAGAACGGAATTTTAAAGATACCATAAGACAGGCGACAGATATCAGACTTTCTTTTCCTCCTCCTCCCGCACCTGAAAGCTTGGACCTTTTCATTATTATGAAATAATAAGGTAAAACACATAATACATAAATATCTGCCTATCTTGACCAGATTTTGACACAGACTTGGGCTGTCATGGATGCACATTAAACGGTGACCCATCCATCACTGTCAGTGCGCACAGTACAGGTGCTTTCTCTCTTTCTATCTTTTTTTCTGTATTTGTTCATTTGTTACCTCCGGAAAAAAAATAAGATGGGCGCCCACTGGCAAATTTTTATTATTATTATGTTTTATTTTATTTGAATTTTTTCCCAGCGCCCACCAGACAATGTGGCACCCTAGGCAACTGCCTGTATCGCCTATGCCTTAAGCCGGCCCTGGGATTCATCACCCTCCTTAAATCAAACCATCTCTACGGGGACTAATCGCCAAAGACTTTCCACATTCTTATTCATTCGTTCACATGTTAATAAATATTCTTTTACCATAATAACGTGTCTCTCCTGATTGAACTGCTAGCTGACCTAGCACCACTGAGGAAATGTTGTAAACGTTACAGCTCAGCTGAGGAGGATGCCATCAGTGTTTACACCTCGTGCTGTCATGATGACAAGACTCTTGTCCATGAGTAGAGGCAGGCTTCAGTGATATGGTTGGGGAGTGTAGTTTGGTATTAAAATAGTTCCTTCATGAACTGCTCACAACAAGGTCTGTGAATTATCCTGAGAACCCGGGTCATGATTCCTGGAAAGGGACATTGCTGTGTATGTTTTTAAAAAGGTGGGGGTTTTTTTTGGTGCTTTGAACACCACAAGCCAAGTGCCATCTAGTGCCATTATATTGGAGACAAGGCAGACATCTTTATGGCTGATATCTCCAGGACTTAGGGACTCACACCACAACAATCTACACTGATAAACAGCACTACATATAAGAGGAAAATTATGCATTTTGGACTTTGAGCTGAACTGTGCCTTTAAGCACTGCAAACTGCACAAGTCCTCATTACCATTAGTCATTAAGGTGTTAGCATCCTGCTTCCGAGAAGTTGCCATGATGCAAAACCTGCAAACACAGAGGAAACTGAGGCTGCCAAAAGGACAGCAGAATGAGTGTTGTTGTGTGTCAGCAGAGACGTCTGAGTGCCAAGTTAATGAAGTCAGCAGGACCATCTGAATCAACAGTGAGGAAGTAGCCCATGTCTGGATATTGTGACCATTCTTGGTTAGAAGTTAACAGCAATGTGGAGCAGCACTTTAAAAAACTCCACTCAAGTCGTGTGGAGTGAATTTTGAATCAGATCATGGAATATTGTTACTGTACTCTAATGGGAGAATCATTTTATCGGTTTTAGCTAAGTCACTACAAACACTTACAGCCTCTGAAAGACCAACACACACACACACACACACACACACACACACACACACACAGAGTTGGGGAACAAACCAAATAGGCCATTGAGAAAACAACAGCTAATCCTCATCCTGTTGCACCCTTTATCCTTTTTAACTCCTTTATCCATGTTTAGCTCTTCCTTTCATCCCTCACTCGCCGTCCAAAACCTCGCTTGTCATGTGACCCTAATACATGCCGGATATAAGACAGATCATCCAAGTATCTCCAAAACGGCAGGTTCCAACCTCAACTGTTGAAACTGTGTGTTTGACATTTCATACATTGTATCACAAATTTTTACAGAGGAGATAGCTACAGCGACACAGATGGAGAGAAGAAAGTGAGTGACATTTGGAGGGTCCTGACCTAATAAACCCCCCCTCTCCCTCTCCCCCCATCTCCTCCTCTCTGCCCTCACTGCTCTATTCCAGTCTTCCAGAGGATAAAATGGGCTTTCGGAGAGAGTCTGTCCACCAGTTCTCCATGCCAGCACATGGCACTCAGTCATGGGAAGATCAACTCATGGCACTACCAACAAACTGTATCAAGTCAGTCAGACCAGAGCCCGGCTGGCCATCTGGAGTATCGAGACCATTGACACGGGGGCCTGTTCAAGAAAGCAACTTTTACAAACTCCAAACTTAAATCTGAACTGTGAGTTAACTAATATCAAGTTGACGAGCTCAGAGACTCTAGAACAGGTGGACGGACTTAGTTCAGTCATCTCTGAGTGTGTGTAAAATGGATAAAACCAGAATCAATTCAGCCCAATAAAAATTCACAAAGGCAATGAGCATATAAGAGCTTCCGTTTCAATCCAGTAGAGCTCAGGATATTTTACATACATATGCACACTGTGGGGTGAATTCACAAAGATTGGATTGCGGCTGCTGATCGCACCATGATCTGCCCCATCTTCACAAAAGACAGTGTGCTGATGATATTGCAGCACAAACAAACTCATAGAGTTTTGCAACTGGGTGCAATTTACCCTTTTTTTGCATCTGATTGCAATTATCCAGGTGGCAAAGTATAAATGTTGTCTTTGCGCCAGGAACAAAGTGGGCAGAACAATGGTGGGCAGAACTGAAAAGTGATATTCTCCTTCAAAATATCCTCTCACACATACACCTGGCATCACGATGCTTCTGCCCGGCTACAATCACCGCTGCCATAATCACTGGATAGTCTGGGGTTTAAATGTGCGTCAGTTACCACCAACTCTCTGAAGACGCTGATAATTTCACTGTAACTATGTGTGGTTATTGGTGCTGATCTTTGTGAATTAGACTGTTTTTGCAATGAGGCTCATTTGCATAGAAAGGGGCCAATTTGGTGCCAAATGTATGCATATTACTTATATTAAATATGTGCGAACAGTACATGAGCATGGAGATGCTATTTGCTTGGCAGCCCAGTTAGGGATCTAGTTATCTCATTTGGTGTCTTTTTGTCTTACTTGTGCAGATCCATCGGCCACAAAAGCTACGCTCCTTTTGTGAATTCACCCATATGTACGCTCACCGGCCATTTTATTAGGTATACCTTGCCAGTACGGGGTTGAACCCCTTTTGCCTTCAGAAATGCCTTAATTCTTTGTGGCATAGATTCAACAAGGTGCTGGAGACATTCCTTAGAGATTTTGGTCCATATTGATATGATAGCTTCTTGGAGTTGCTGCAGATTTGTCGGCTGCACATCCATGATGCAAATCTCCTGTTCCACCACATCCCAAAGGTGCTCTATAGGACTGAGATCTGGTGACTGTGGAGGCCATTGGAGTACAGTGAACTCATTGTCATGTTCAAGAAACCAGTTTGAGATGATTTTAGCTTTGTGACATGGTGCGTTATCCTGCTGGAGGTAGCCATCAGAAGATGGGTCCACTGTGGTCATAAAGGGATGGACATGGTCAGCAGCAATGCTCAGGTAGGCTGTGGTGTTTAAACCATGCTCAGTTGGTACTAAGGGGCCCAAAGTGTGCCAAGAAAATCTCCCCCACACCATTACACCACCACCACCAGCCTGAACCATTGTGCAAGGCAGGATGGAT
This sequence comes from Epinephelus lanceolatus, assembly GCF_041903045.1. Taxonomy (NCBI): domain Eukaryota; kingdom Metazoa; phylum Chordata; class Actinopteri; order Perciformes; family Serranidae; genus Epinephelus; species Epinephelus lanceolatus. The sequence goes on from NC_135747.1 coordinate 13,493,889, forward strand.
CCATGCTTTCATGTTGTTTACACCAAATTCTGATCCTACCATCTGAATGTCGCAGGAGAAATCAAGACTCATCAGACCAGGCAACGTTTTTCCAATCTTCTATTGTCCAGTTTTGGTGAGCCCGTGTGAATTGTAGCCTCAGTTTCCTGTTGTTAGCTGACAGGAGTGGCACCTGGTGTGGTCTAATGCTGCTGCAGCCCATCTGCTTCAAGGTTCCACGTGTTGTTGGTTCAGAGATGGTCTTCTGCAGACCTTGGTTGTAACCAGTGGTTATTTGAGTTACTGTTGCCTTTCTATCATCTTGAACCAGTCTGGCCATTCTCCTCTGACCTCTGGCATCAACAAAGCATTTTCACCCAGAGAACTGCTGCTCACTGGATATTTTCTCTTTTTCAGACCATTCTCTGTAAACCCTAGAGATGGTTGTGTGTGGAAATCCCAGTAGATCAGAAGTTTCTGAAATACTCAGACCAGCCCATCTGGCACCAACAACTATGCCATGTTCAAAGTCACTTAAATCACCTTTCTTCCGTATTCTGATGCTTGGTTTGAACATCAGCAGGTCGTCTTGACCATGTCTACATGTCTAAATGCATTGAGTTGCTGCCTCGTGATTAGCTGATTAGCTATTAGCGATAAAAAGCAGTTAAACAGGTGAACCTAATTAAGTGGCCTGTGTATATAGCTTATATATATATATAGCTTATCTTTAAGAAGGTACTGACTGATTTTGCAAAACCATCCAACTACTTTTACATTTTTATTTGTTTGTAACTCATTGTCTCATTTGTTTTTGCCTCATTTTTACTCCCAGTCTGTCCCTGCTCATGAGACATCGCATTCCCTTGAGCATGGCATGTTACATCCACAAAGTCTAATTCTAAACCTGGTCAGGAAAATAAAAATAAAATATTTAAACTCCTCTCCTGACTGGACAAGGACACTGATCTACTTTGTCACAAAGCAAGTTTCAACTTGCTAACATGGTATCTAACTCGGTATCATTGCAAAATCTCCACTGTGAATTTGATTGAAGAGCACAAGTCTGGTGAAATCTAGCACAAATAAAACCTCCAACATATCTATAATCTCTACTGGAATATATATTTGTATTTAATTAGAATTTTATTTTTTTTGCAAAGTAGGGAGGAAAAAGACCTGAATTAAAGCAGTGACACCAGATCCTTGGTACAGCTGATGTTTGAGGTTATTAAAAGTAAACTTGTGAAACATAAAAAAAGGAAAACGCCAGACTGAAATTAAGTGCCACTTAGAGAAGCAAACATACCTCATTTTTTCCCAGAGTTGCCATCAAATTAAATCCACACCGTGATTCATTATTGCTGGTTGCATGAATGTCTTGATAAAAGTAATAAAAACCGAAGACGTGATAGATCGGTGTTCTAACTGGATAACACGAAGAACCATAAACAAGTGTGCAATATCCTTTTCTCGCCACTTATCTCCATCTTTCATTCTCCTGTCATCTTTGAGCTCCCTCCCTTTCTTCTCTGTCCTTGTGTGCCCCTTTGCTGAAAAAATATCTTTTTCTCTGTCTTTCTCTCTTTCAGCGTTCGTTCCTCGCTTCTCTTCCTTTCCTAAAGTCTCCCTTTGTGTCTCTTGAGTGCTTTGTTGTAAAATGTTTGGGCACAATCATTCCTCCTATTTCACACATACTTATCTGATTTTTTTTTCTTCCAGTATCTTCTCTCGCAACAAAACAAGGCATGGCTGTTAGTCTGTCATTTCCTCGCTAACTTATTTTCCTGCACAGGAATCAACTCAGTGGCTCAACACTGTGTTTATAAAGAGCATCTCAGAATAAAAGAGAGATAGTGGGATTTTGTGTTCACTGCAAATCACTGGCTCTGGATTAGAAACTAAACATGCACATATCTGTGCATGCAAGTTTATACCCCCTCTCTCTTTCACTGTCCCCTCTCTTGCTTCTTTCCCTCAAGCGATTTGAACACAAATCCTCGACTACAGAGTCTATTAGCTTGGACAGGGACTGTGTAAAGAGGGAGATGTATTTTGGGAAGATTATAATTGCTCATGTCATGCTGGTCCCATCCCTGTGACTGACTGTAACTGACTGTGTGATTTGGGTGTGTATGTATATAGGCTGAAGGCTCCCCATGGCTGTATGAACAGCGTGTGTGTATGTGTGAGAGAAACACAGAGAAATGCACTGGTGACTCCAACAGAAGAGCTTTAAACTTCTTGGTATTCTCTCTGTTTATCCGTTTAAACGTTTAAATGTAACCCAGTTTATTTAAATAGGCCAATCTCGCCATGAATTAAGACTTTTTTTGTGGTCTATACAGACTCTGGGAGTCAGCACTGCCTTAGAAGCTAAACTCAGGGCAAGCAAGTCCCCAACCTTGTTTGGTGGTCCATAAAGTGCCCCAAGCACACAGCTCTGATTGATAAATCACACTTTGTATTGAGCATTTACAATGGTTAAAAAATAGTCCGGACAGTCTAGAACAACCTGTAAGTGCTTACTCCGGATGGGTTTATGTGACGTAAACATCACATTTAGTGTTGCCAAAAATTCCTACCTGCTTGTGGGAGTTTGTGTCTTCGGAGTTATGTTTAGTGTTGCTGTAAGACAAAATGGAAAAACGACATAAGAGGTACAAAAAATACATTACCATATTTTTGTTGTAGATTGAAAATCTCCAATGTACAAGGAGGACATTTTACCTTGGGGACCTCGGTATGAAAGCAATCTGATCTGAAAACTTTGAGTGTCAAGTACCATTACAGGTGGTTAATAGATTGGGTGGGAACCCAAAATGATGCTGACATTTTTTTGCATTTTCTGTCAGTTTACAAATCTAAACTAAAACTAACAAAAATCGGCGGTGGGGGACTGTGTTAAGTGCTGTAAAGTTTAGTTGATTCAAAACAAACATATGGCTTAATAGAGACAATTTAAAGCATAAGTATGCAAATCAGCTTCACTATAACTCGCAGAATTGACAGACAAACACTTGTCTTTATCTGGACATATTTCCCCCACCAATACAACATGCTAACGTTATTAGCACAAGCCTATGGCATTTTACATTGTATAAATTAGCCTAGCATCTAGCGATCTTTTCCTCTTCTCATATAAAACCAGGGACAACAGCAACATTTAACAAAGGTAACGGTACGTAATTTGGCTCCATACAACTCACAACATTCACCGGCAAAACGGGAACTGCCCACTGGTCCGACAGCCCATTGGTCCGACATCCCATTGTTCCGACCATATTAAACCCATTGTTCCGATGTCCGTTCCGAAATCATCATGATGCCCTGTGGTTAAGGTCTGGTTAGGTTTAGGCACAAAAACCACTTGGTTAGGGTCAGGAAAAGATCATGGTGTGGGTTAAAGTGAAAAACAAAGTGACAAACACATAAGCTGTGAGCCTGCTTCGCCTCAAGCCTTTCCCAGCTGACCCAGAGCTGGTCGCGGCGCACCATCAAGGCAGAAATACGCCCGCCGGGAGCCGTTCAGCACCGTGGACCATCGGACTAATGGGATGTCGGACCAATGGGCTGTCGGACCAATGACATGGACCCGACAAAACAACTGTCTTATACTAAACACGTTTTCCAAGCAAATACAAGTTGCTAACGTTATTAGCACCAGCCTATGGCATTTTACATTGTATACATTAGCCTAGCAACTAGCTATCGAGACGAGAGCATATAGACCAAATAATCGACTAGCTGACCAGGAGACTACAGCCCTAATGCAAATTATACATTTCCATTTTCCGAATTGTATTTTGAAAACAGACTGTGCATGTAACAGGCAGAACTTGACAGAGCGTCCCACAACAGCAGGGTACCTTGTATGTCATATGTTGACCTGGAAAATCCATGTCTAATCATCGATATGGGATGAGGTCAGAGTGAGAATGTGTTGGACCTGCAGCTTTACAAAAAATCTCACTTTTACACAAAGCTGCAGTGTTTTTGTGCTGTACAGTTGTAATCTACAATGAAGAAAAATAAGAATGCATCACTTTTGTTTACGTTACTATTTTTTTTATGAGTGGTATTAAAAGATTTAGGACTTTTTCTAAGCACTTTAAATACTATATTTCGTATAATATTTCGTTTAACTTTTGTACACAAATGTGTTAACATCACTGTTAGTGAGTGTTTCTCCTTTGCAAAATGGCAGGTGTGGCTTATCAAGGTGCTGATTGATGACAACAGCTTGGGCCGGTGACAGAAAGAGGCCACTCTAAAATGTGCAGTTTTATCTTTCTTTTTTTTTTTTAAAAAAAAAAGTACATAAAAAGAGAGACATTTACTAGGCACTCTGAACTACAGATCTCACATGACTAGGGCTACAGATATGCATCGATGTTTTTAACAAATTTGTGAGCATAATATGAGGAAAATAAGCCATTTGTGATGTACGTTAGTTTTGTATATTTGTCTGATTTTAATTGTCATCTCTCTGTAAAGCACTTCGTTCAACATTTGTTGTTTTAAAATGCTCTCTATAAATAAACTGACCGGTTATTTACAGTACATCATTAGCGAGGTTGGTCATTTCTGTAAGATTAGCGTTTCTTTCCAGCTTATTCCATTGTAATTATTTTAGAAAAACGAATATTATTCACAAAAAAAAAACACTGTTATCAACTGTCAGATAAGACAATGCCAGTGCTGTCACAGCTGCTGAATGACAGCCTCATAACTCCACAACAGTTTTCTGTCTCTAATTGAAATTTCATGTTAGCTTGTGTGCTGAATTTGTTTCTTGACCGCAGAGTCAATGAAATCCTTTCAGACTCCACTGGAAACTTTCAGTGACACATTAGCATTAATGAAAAATCAAGTCATTTTATTATTTCTTTAAATGATTACAGCAGCAAAAAAGCAGATAACACAGTGCCGCATTTTCTGTTCAAACTTTATCATATAACAAGGTCAGAAAAACTTTAGAAAGACGCACGCCCAAATAAAAGTATAAACATTAAAGGGAGATGGGAAATGCTGATACAAAGAAACATGAGAATCATATAAGTCTGTTTGGTGGTTTGTAACTCTGCTGTGGTGAAAAGGAAATAGATGAAAGAAAAGCAGACAATTGCCGAGGTGAATAAAAGCAACGCTATTTCTCTTTCAGAGGAAAGCAGCAGTAGTCCTCTTTTCTCTCACTTTGTCTGTTCTCTCTCTCTGATAGCTGTCATTTCTCCTTTTATCAGCTTCTCCTGACAAACTAAACAGTGCTGCAGTGAAGAATTATGTGCTTATTGAAGATCAGGGAGACATGCACAGGTGTTGGACAGTGTGTGCAGTAATATCTGGATGTATGAGCAATTGAGTAAAAACTAAGTTGACACTCAAAGCTCCACAAAGGATTTGAAACATTTTGATAAAAACCACAGTACAGCTGCAGTATTAGGCCTTTTTGGACTGAACTGAACAGACTGATGGCCGCTGATGCAAATCTAGGATGTTTTTCAACTCAGTGGTAGAGCATCATTCTTTTGGTTTTGGCTTCAACCAGACAGGATGTTCAGTAGCAGGACATTTTAACTGCCTTTAAAGAGATAGTAGAGGTTTGTTGAAGTTGGGTTATATGAGGTATTTATCTATAGTCAGTGTATTACCCTCAGTAGATGGTGGTTGGCCCACTGCCACTTTGTAAAGCACAAAATGATAAAGCATAGATGATAAACAAACATGGCAGCACACCGGTAAGGTAAGACAACATGTTTACATGTCATTTTCTATATGTTCTCTGACATTTATCCTAATGATATGAGGCGGTCTTTGTGGAAAAAAAAGCTTGTTTAGTGGACTAACTTTGCACTTGAAGTATGCCCGTTCAATTAAGTTTTAACAGGTCTGACGCTACTATACGCCCCGGCTGTATCTAGGCTAATGGCTAACATGCTAACTATTATTTTTATGTCACTAGTCATTTGAAACAAATTCAGGACGATAGGAGACAGGTTGAAATAAACCGAAATTTCCCTTTAAGTGTACGCTATATTTAGAATATTTTCACTACTTCATCTTTCTTTCACCTTTCCGACTGGGAACTGAAGCCAGTCATCCATCTACGCTCTCTTCAAACCCACCAGACTCCTTTGACAAAAACAGTAATTTTACCTTGCAGAACACAGGAGCTGCTGGTCTACTGCTGTCTCAAATGGATAGTTTGTTCGTGTTATTGTTTGACTTTTGTATTTTAATGGGTTAGTTCAGGGTTCATCAAAGTCCCACAATAACACAAACAAACTAACTGATTGAGGAAGTGGTAGACCAGCAGCTCCTGTGTTCTGTGAGGTAAAATTACTGTTTTTGTCAATGGAGTCTGGTGGGTTTTAAGAGAGCATAGGTAAGTTTCAGTTTCAGTTCAGTTCCCTGTTGTAAAAGGCTGTCCGCTGATGGAGAAGTAAGGTGAAAATATCCTAAATATAGTGTACTATTAAACTGATTTTTATAGGTGGGACATTTTTTAGGTGTCCAAAAGTTTTGCTGCTGTCCTTGTCCACAGCAGTACATTGTTTGGTTTCCAAGGCAGTACTCCTGCCTGCTTCTCTGAACTGGGGGCGTTCTGACCAACATCTACTGTATATAACACATTGACTATGGATTAAGTACCTCTTACAACATCACTTCAAAAGGTCAGAATTATCCCTTTAACAGTTCCTGTTTTGCCTGGTACATACAGAAAATAGGTAATGTGGTGCCAGAATAAGAAGTTCCATCAAAAAGGTCTTTACAAGAAGTTAAGTTTGAATTTAAAATAATTAAATCAAATAGAAAAGGAATGTAAAAAAACACCTGCTTTTTAAAATCAAAACTGAGATGTTAGTTATGTAAAAATGTGTGAGAGAATCAAACATTCTGCAACGTTACACTTGGTTACACAAACCTACTGTAGTTGCTGTAGGAGCATAAAAAAAGAGAAAGAGAAAAGCATACACACAAGTGCAAGGTGGAGAAATATAAGCAAAAAAAAGTGAGTGTTGTAGTTTTTCTGCAGTGTTGTTTCTGTCTTTGTATGATCACTGGAAACCACATGAAGCTGTGGCGCATGTTTCCAGGTTCAGAGCCACTTCAGCTGCCTTACATGGAGATAGCAACACCTTCACTAGTCTTTATGTTTGTGTCTAAGCGTGTTTTAGTATCCAGCGTGGGGTTTTTTTGTGTAGGAGATTGTGGCCAACTGTTCATACTTGAATTCTGTTTGTGCATAACTCCTGGCTGCTCTCTTCTGTTCTGGAAGTCCCAGGTTGAACTTGCATCATGAGACAATGCTGGCAAGCAGCCGAACACAGCGGCACACATACACACACAAGATGTCCAACCAGCATGCCCCAGTGCTGTGGATGGAGCCTGGCTCACAGTCACCCTCACCTCTTCAGCGGCCTGGAGGATCTAGCAAGAGAGAAAGCCTGAGCAGAGTGTGTGAGCCAGCAAGATGTCTCAAGGTTACCAATGGGTTGCAGTTTATGTGTGTATGTGTGTGTGTGTTTGTGTGTAGGACGGGAAAAGGGGAAACAGCTGCCAGCGGAGTTCACCACAAGTCATTACTGTGCACTGGGGACATGGGAAATGTAATTTTTACACACAAACACTTGATAGGACACACTCAGTATTCTTAATACACTGTCCATGACCCTGTCAGGATGTGAATCACTGACACACACCCAAACACACACACACACACACACACACACACACACACACACACACAAAACAGAGTTTTCCATAATAAACACTTCCACTTCTGCTCTCTGCTTTTATTATACAGTCATCAGCATATACATACATCTCAACAGTTAAGGTGAAGATGTATCTACATTTCAAAGGATTCCTTTACACTACGATAGTGGTTCCCAACATGGGACAACGTAAGGTCACATAACCATGGCGTAACCCCAGGTTCACAGTAACAAGTCGAAGCCATAGCTGTCCCTATTTCAGTGTGTTTTTCCTTCTTCAAAGTTAACTGTAATATTTTGGTTGCCTAAAAAGTATTTTTCAGCATTTCATTGTGGGCTACTAAAAGACCCTCAACAGAGTTGGATATTCAGGTTTCCAGTGAGTACATTTTGTTTTAACGATTTTAAGCCTGTTTTTTGCTAGCGAAAATTCACATTAGCATTATCACAGTTTACCATTGCTGTAAATGCACCGTGCTAACCAAGCTAGAAGCTAACGGTTGGGTTAACTCCACCTTCTCATCAAAATATGGTCACTTTTGGCTCCAATAATTGAACATGTGAGACAGTTAAGACATCAAACTCTAGGCTTTAAAATGGGACTCCACAAACCAATTTGTGACCTTACAGTGGTGACATCCAGTACTTTATACTATAGCAAGATGGTTAACATATTCTGTATGTTTTTATGCTAAAGAAAACTATTTCTCGTTTTGTCTTTTTTTTTGTGAATTACCAGACAATTTAGCCTGTTCAGGCCTTTAATGATTTAAATTTAAAAAAAAAAAAAAACAGCCTTTGGTTGAACTGGTAACAACCCACTGACATATAAACTTCCCCAGCTGATATACGTTAAAAAGGTAAGGAACCACTGCACTTGACTGTGACTTGGATGCCACAGTTTTCAGTCAAGCCTGCTTTGGTGTACTTTCACTTCCCTGAATGTTACAAAAACACACACATTTAGAACAGTTTTCTAAAAAAGCACTGACCTGACCCTTCTTTGAACTGTGTCTTTGTCCAGGAGACTTCTCATAAACCACTTAAACAACCCCACCCAAGATACAGTATTTATATTTTTCGGGAGAGCTGAACAGGATGATCAAATCTGATGACTTAATAGGAAACAGACATTTGGCCTTGTGTATCACCTCTGTATATCAATGCAGATTTATACAGTATTGAACTGCACCATCAGTTTCAGTCAATGATAATTTAAAGTCACTGAAGTTCCAACAACCCTGAACGCTGTTAGACTTTTATTAACATGTTTAAAATGGATGTGTGTGTGCGCACAACACACTTCCGATTGTGATCTGTGCTTGTCACACTTGAATCATTAGTCCACGGTTGTAGAGAAAACAAGATCGCAAGTTGACAATAATTAATGAGGATTTTGGGAGGTCTGGCAGTTCCAAGGACGGCCTTCAAACACAGAGTGTACATGAAAAACAATCAGAAGTCAAGGGAACAAAAAGCAGGCTGCCAGGCTGCCAATAATAGCTGCAACTGAACAATACCTTGCCAAGCAGACACACATACACACACACACACTCACATGTCCACAAACTGGCAGCCACTCATAATAGGAAATCCTAATTACAATGGCTTCCAATGATTATTAAAACTACTAATAATAACTGCTAATAATTACAGCATGCCAAACCTGCCCTAGGAGGGAGGTTGGAGCAATTACACACCCAGTCAGTCAGTGACAAGTTCATACAGTCAGTCAGTGAGGCAACCAGGCTGTTTGACAGTCTCTCAAACACAGTGTCAAAGAAATTAGCAGCACAAGGGCACTCAGTCAGCTGGTCTGTCAGGAAACCCAGGAAGTTTCTGTAGGGTTAGTCATAATCTGAGCACATTACATATCAACTATATAGAATTAAGTGATGGACAAGACAGATGTCTCCCAGAAACTGATATTTATGCCTAACTTCTCAGGATTGCGAAAGATGTGGGGCATGACAGACAAATACTGAATTTCAAAAATGAGTTTAATCTTGTCTACTACACCCAGAATGCCAAATAAACAACATTGTTTCCTTGGCATTTCCTGATATTTTGACTCATGACGCTAGTCCTTTTAGTACGAGGGTAGTATTACCTGGGGACCTCACCAACCAGCCACACACACACACACACACACACACACACACACACACACACACACACACACACACACGTTTGTCAAGAGTGACGTGAAGTCTGCATTTTACTCGCATTTACAGATATTATCCCCCGGATATGATGCACAGTCATTTGTAACTCCACTCTCAACAACACACAAACACTGCACAGCACTACTAGTGATGATGATGTACAGTTAACCTCCTATTTCTCTTCTCAATGTGAGTTAAACAAACAGAGCCAATTTTGCCACACATTGTCACATGTCAACCATGTCATCATCTTTCCAAATTTTGCTCTTCTGAAGGATGTGTGCTTCCTCTTTCTGCCAGCCTCCTGCACCCAAAATGCTGTCAAAACTATCATTTATAATTGCTAATGCAGCCTCCATAATTCCCTACCAGGGAAGAGGCAGAAATGAGGTGTGGAGAAAAACTAAATATGACCCCAAGTAACTGAGATGTAGATTCACAGGGGACATGACCTCTATGTTTGGCGAAATATGATAGATAATTTGTGATGGAATTTTTACTTGAAAAATGATGGGCATTGCAGATTCACTTCCACTTCTTCTGTGAGCTGCTGAAGGCTGCTGAAATAGCTAAAACACCAGTCAGTTTGCAGCCATTGCTGGGTTTAGGGAGAAAGCCTTCCAAAATTTAGCTGCAGCTAGCACCTGTTAGCTGTTAGCCAATGGTTACATCTATGTGGAGTCACAGGATCAGTAACCTGTGAACTAGAATGTGACATGAATGTTTCAGCCAAGCCCGTGTCAAACTTACTATAGCTTTTTTTAACCTACAACTTGGACATACAGTTACAACAATTTTCTAGTTACAGACTGTCGACAACAACTCACATGCTGCTGTATGCAGTGTTAGCCATGACCAATAAAGAGTTTTGATGTGTGAAATTCAGCAAGTCCAACAACCCATATGGCTCCTACACTTTCTTAAGTTAACGACTTAGCTCTTCTGTGACTGGTAACGGTTGCAGTTTTAAAAATGTGGCTAACATTGTGAAACTGATCTGAACTGGAAAAAAAGATCATGGTTTGGCTTGAAATAAGTACATTTGATACTAATGTGATGTAACATGAAATTCTACGTTATGAAATCCTGAAAATCCAATGTTTTCCTTTGGTTTCAGATGAGGCACAAACACCGCTTTAATGGGTGTAAGTCCTGTGGTTGTGTGATCAATCCACTACATCTCCCGCCGGAATTACTATGCCGACTAGAGGTTGCTACCTAACAATAATCAGGTATATGAGTGGAAATTGCTGCTTGTACAAATGACCTATGTGGTCGTACTTTGAAGGACCGTCTCGTAAAATTGGTAAGTACAGTACCTCTGTAGGCTACACATTAGCAAACTACTATTTTAAACACAAAGATTGTATAAAAAAGATTGACGACATGAAAGCTACCCAAAAGTCAAGCCAAAACATCTCGATCGCCCCCTGGTGGCTGGCTGCAGTATAAGTCATGAAGTCTGCCCCCTCCATGTCAACAGATGGGACAAGAGCCAAACTTAAAAACTCAAGGTCCACCTCAAATGCATTTTTACACAGATGGTTTCTGTCACTTTGGGTAGTTCTTATCATGCTGCTGTATTTTCATGTGTTCATTTTTCTTATAAGTTTGGTTTTAATTAGTTATTTAATGTTAGAAAAAGGGGATCTGACGTCATGATTGACGGCTGTGTGTGCCAATCGGTGTGCTTGCAATCAATGGTGCTGCTTGCCAGTGGTTCTGGCAGGTGTTTGGACTGGAACTCAACACCGTGGAGATCCCTACAGTGCAGACTCTGGCTCCAGATGATGTCACCAGTGCAAAATGGCAGCTGTATCTGGGATATTTTGGCTTCATTTATGTATAGTGGGGGTAAGTTGAGAGGCGTCATCCATCTTTATATACATCTTTATATACAGTTTATGGTTCAACAAAAGTATATCACAAGAATCTAAGATTATCACTTTTTAGTTGCATATTAATGTTTTGTGAGAACATCAAATCTTATAGGGTGCTGGATGTTCGACTTTCTCTACCGGTTGCTTGTTTACTTCAACAGTTCAATTTTTTCAAGCAGGATAAGTCCTGCACAGCTGACTCATCTGAGTTTTAGGAAGTGGACTTGGAGAAACATTTGGACTCCTTCACACTGAAAGGTGAAACAAAGCAAATAAGGTGAAACAACATCACAGATATGCAAAGTGCGGTAAGGATTCTCAGTGAGGTCAGCAGCAAATATATATACGTAGACAGCTAAAAAAAAGCTATGGAGTCAAACGTTTATCAGTCAGGTACACTGGCAGTCGTTCAGTCCTTTTAGTCTTTGCATTGGCTCCATTTCAGTGACGTGTTTGATTCAGACAGAGGGAAGAGTCCAGAAGCACACAGCAATTAATCTTTGTAACTACTTTAAGTTCTCACATGCATTAACACAAACAGCAGGACTTAAATGGCCATTACAATCACAATATTGAATGTTGGAAATACACAAACACGCACACACACTCACACTGTAGATCCATACTGAACACTGTGCACAAAATGAACCTTGGCAGTGACTCAGGAGAATTTAATTACTTCCTCTCCCTCTCCCCATTGGCTGAGAGGTCTGGGATATGCTAATTAAGCCTTGACTGATAAAACATTCCCTTGGCCTCTGTGTCTCATTACTACTAACTTCTCTGATTGCAGCCTGAGTCCAGCACCCACAGTGTCTGATAAATAAGAAAGCACCTAAAGCCACAGGCTGTGACTAAATGCTTATTAATCGGAGGGATATGACCTGGCAGTGTGATGGCACTCCGCCAGAAAAAACTAAAAGAAAAAAGAAAAAAACTTTGTGCTGCAATCAGTGTACCTTATCTTCTTTTTCTAATTGATAATTAGTCTTGCATTAATTTGGGGCCAACATCTATCTCTTATCACAAAGGTACAATTTATCAGCAGCTTAAATGATGGACTAAATTGGGTTGGCAATGTTAATGATTCACCTTGCAGGGAATGGGGGACATGAGGGAAATAATTTCTCCTGACTCATATTTAATTAACCTTAGCAGATGGGCTGGGCATGCATTGTGGCTTAAAGAAGACACATTTAAAACATTTTAAGTAAGACATCTTTGGCACAATCATGATTTAAAAGGAATATTTTAATGCAAAATTGATGTTATATACATAAATATAAAATGTAGGAAAACAATAATAGAAATCACTGTTATTGTAACAACATTATAAAATGAGATTTGTTTTTGGATTTTGTGTTTGGATACAAGCAGTTTAGTAAAAAATATTATACTTCTAAGACAGAGAGGTTGTTTAGTTGGCTCCTTCATACACTGGTCTCTGTGGTGGGAGAGCCAGGAGCACCAGAATTCTTCATTCATATAGAAGAGTCTGGTTAGTACCTTCAGCTTGTGCAACTCGTACTGTACTGCCAAAAAGCAAAGAGCCATAATTACAGAATGTTTGATATGTTAACCATGCTATGCAAAGTGCCAAAATGTCTTTTTCTTTTCCAAGCAAGCTGAAAATTGCTTGTACAGTTAATTATTCTTATGTAAATTGCATGTACAAAACCAATAAAAAACCAATGTGAATTAAATGTGGGGAAAGAAGTGATTGAAACCTATTAGTGGCATGGTAACAGTGGCAAAACACTCTGTGGCTCTGGTATACCCAACTAACAACACCAACTATCATTAAAAAGAAATACATAAAAAATAAATGCTTTTGAAGAGTAACATATATGTGTATTGCGAACCAGTATCAGAGGAGTAACAATAATTCACCTTCATGTAAAATGTTCACATCTCAGCATACTGCAGCTCAGCTAAGCTTCAGCAGACACTGGCGCAGCATTCAGATACACACAGTTAAGAAGACATCTTCCATCTTTGCATTCTGCCTTAAAGTGGTACAACACATTTTTTGGATTAATGACACCAAAATTGTCCATGTGACCCAAGTAGATCATTTTGTCTGATGCTCGATTACTGTAACACTTAAGCAACTATGATTATCCAAAGTAAAAGAACTGACTTTATGGTAATGAACAGAACTCTTTTAGTGTTGGTATATTGGCTACAGTATCACACATTTTAATCCAGCAAGGTAGATTAATTAGTTGTAATATCTCATCACCTATCATCCTGAAGGTATGTATAAACACATATATGCAGTATCTATCTATTAATAGATTTTTATGGTTGACTGCGAGTTAACTAATTTGTCTGGCATTGTGACATGAAACAGAGGCTTCTTGGTTAAAATAAAAAATGACCAATGAGCGCCATGGGGGGACTAACGATTTGCCAATCAGCACCACGGGCAGGACTAGGGTACATTTATGCTTAACGTCAAATACGGAGATGGCAACGGATGGAGCCCTCTGTCCTTACTCTGCATTCATTTTGTCCATATTTGTGCACGCTCTCTGATATGGACAAAACTGAGCTGTGCCACTGGAGATCGTAGAGGCAGCGTAGCGTAGTTCAAGTGAAATACGGCTGTAGACAATGAAGAAATTTAAATAATGGCAGAACAGAGCAAATCTGTAATATCATGAAAAGAATTCTCTGTTCACATATCAGGATGTATGTAATGGCTGCACAGACTACATCGTCTACAAAGCTGCCTCTGTTATAAGGTACAATATTACGACCTCATCCTCCGTCGCTTCATTTGTTGTGTGAAACTTCTGACTGTGCCATCTACTGGCTGTATCTATGACATCATGAAGGGCGCATGGAAGTAAGAGGGCAGTGATGTTAACAACATATCTATTTTTGTACATAAAGGAGTATAAATGAGCCTTAACACTGTCAAGCGTTGTGCTGGAACCAATGAGGAGTGATAACAACAATGGCGAGTGCTACAGACAAGGTATACGCTGCTAATGAGGCTGTTCTTAATGGACATGTCTTCACAATAATGCCCAACATTATAGTTTGTTTTACTTTGCTATGCCCCAGTTTTAAAACCCCGGCAGAACAGGTATGCTGGCATGGCTACGCATCAATGTGGACCTAAAATGATGTTAGATTCAGGTGGATTAGTTGGACTCTAGTGATTGGTTAGGGAAAACCCAACTACCATTTGACCTACTGCAACTTTGGTCACATCTGAGGTAATGCTACTTACACCATTCTATCTCTCACCATTTTGGAGGCAAGCCAACTGCGACTGTTGTTACCGTTAACTCTAAGCAAAGAAGGGAATGACCTACAGGGGCATGTGAACTATTTTGGTGTCACTACTCTACACTCTACACAGATAGATTTGGATGTTTGATTTCCATACTGGTGCTACAAAGTGATAACAGCATGAAAAAAAGACACATTTGCAAGTAATTCACAAAGTCTCTACATTCAGTCAATACAAAGCCCACTCTTGAACCCTCCTCCTACTGCAGAACAACGGCTGCCCAAATATTTGTGAACTTTCATTCCTTTCTCTGCTCTTCTTTGAAAACTCTCTAAACCAAACCACTGTGAATCATAAAGGCTTCGGCCTTGCACTCAATGTGTTCTTACCATTTCTTCCACCTCCCTTCATCCATACTTTCAGTCTATTACTTCTTTCTTTAATCCCTCTTTCTTCTCTACATCCTTTTCTTTCTTGCTTCTCTGCCTATCCCTCACGTCTAATCCTTTCTTCCCTCCTCTCTCTGTCTTTCTTAATTCTTTCACCTCTAACCCTCCCACTGTCCTCTTTCCAATCAAGACTCAGATCTGTCAAATAAACAAGGAAATCACATGGTGTTGAGACAAAATCTACTTCACATTCTTCTGCATGAGCTTCAGTCAAATCACTTCATTCTTACATTCACTTCAGTGGGATTTCATCTTCAGTCATATTAACAGAAATGCAATTTATCTAATCCTAAAATGCCATTTTAAACATTTCATCGTCATTGAAATGAATACTGCTGAGCTTTGTGGAGTGAAACACAGAAATGTTGAGCTAGACTCTAACTCTTAGTTACACTTAATTGATGGTTTAGTAAGTGGCTAAATGGATATACACTGTGGTGCAGCACTGAGAAGAGCACTCTGGAGCTCAATTCATGTTTTCAACAGGACTTGTGAGCACTTCACCACACAGTGACGCCTACACCACCAGGTCACAGAGATGTGCCATGAACATCTATCGCATCCAAAACTACAGTACATGGCATACACAGACAACCCAGAGAAAAAGAGGCCGCTAAGTGATATAGAGTGAAAATTAGCTCTGCAACTGGTCAGTTAAACATCTGCCTTTTCTGCCAGGTTTACCCGACAGTATGTAAATCTCTAAGCCAAAAACACTTTTGTCTGCTTGACCACATAAGGCATGAATAATAGCACCTGTAGTGGTTTGGTTAAATTGTATGAAATAAATACCAATTCCAGCATTATTGGAGTTTTTGCTCATTTCTTCCATTCCCCAACTGATTTCACATTCTATCATGTTTAAGCACCATTATGACATACGTGCTCCTCCCTGATAATTGAGTTACTCCCATTAAAGGAGGAAGCAGCAATAAAAAGCTGCAACGTTGTAAAACTAAGTGTTGGAATCATCTTGCTTTGGTGTGTGTATTGCCTCCACTGGGTTGTAATCTGACAGGAGGTCTCAGCGTTATTACAAAATCGTCCCTGTTCTTAACGGAGCCTCTTCCAGAATGTCAAAGTTCGTAGGTTGATACTGGCACTCTGATGAAAGCTTGAAAAATGGTGCCGTCAGCTTCTTGTATAAAGCAGTGGATTATATCTGAATTGAATGTCTGATGGAAAACCAAAAAGTGAGCAAAAACTCCAATCACGTTGGAATGATTCAATGAAAACAGAGTGTACTGTGGATTAAGTATTAATGACTATGAAAGTGTATCCCAAAGAGTTTCCATACGTTCAGGTAGAGGTCACTTTAAATAAAGATAACTATTCAAAGACAAACATAAGTCCAGTTATATGATCTGAAAATCATATAAATGAATGTAAAATTGAGATTCAGTAATTCTCCAGTATGGTTCAAATGTTGTTATCCTGGAACAGTTTTAAAGCAGGACCAGGGTGATTCTGTTAACTAATAGCCAGGTGTGGTTTCAAGGGTTGGGTAACACATTGAAATCAATACCAGTACTGCTACTGGTATTGGTACCCAATGGTACCTTTTATTGGTATTTTACTGCCTCTGCAACAACAACAACCTTTTTTGAACAAGCTGCATGGGTTATGCGGGAGACTAAAACACAACTCCGCCCCTCTGCTCTTGTGCATGTGTCTGCTTGCCTAGCAACGATACTGGGCTAGTACTAAAATAATATGGAAAAGAAGATGCCAAAACTATTGTGGTACATCGGTGCTGCAGTGATTTTGGCTTCCCTGGGAAGCGGCCAGGGCAGCTAACAGAGCAGCCACAGAGCAGCGAGTTTCTCTGCCTAAGGGAGCTTCTGCTTCCTGTCTAAAGTTGAACCCACCAGCTCCACGGGGTTCTGCTGCTGGGCTCATAGCTCTGTGGCTGGCTACCAGGCTTCGAGGCACTTCGCGGCACTTCTGCCTATTGTCTAAACCCGGCGTTCTCACCCAGATGCTCTTTTGGCACCTGTTGAATTAACCTGAATCGGTACTCAGTATTATCAATGTAATACAGTCAGTACCCTTAAAAGTACTGAGTTTGGTACCCAACCCTTGTGTTTTCATACTCGGGTTATACCTAATCCTATACTAAAATACAGATTTAAACTCATCCCTATTAAAAGAAATATTTTGGATAACAATTAAGGCAATCAAGGCATTAGCAATAAACACACTGTTACATGTAAAGACAATTCATATAGTGCTCAACTGTGCTGTAGAACACTTCAACTACTCAACCTTTCCATGATTCGCTATTAAAACAATACTGTACGTGATACATCAGACTAGTCACAAGCACAAAATATGTACTTAGAAAGATTGGTATAGTGGCGTTCTCCCTGTTTGGCAGATTGAGATAAAAATGCACTTCATTTAATAACATAGTGGTAACTGTGGCACAAATTTTAAAAGCTATGTAGATAGGATTGTTAATCTGGCATGAATGGATAAGCTGTCTTGTAACTGTAGAGTTATGATGGTTTTTTTTTTGTTTTTTTGTTTCAGCAACCATTACTAACAGCGCAAAGAATTGTATCTAATTTGTTGCTATTTGCAGTTTTGAAACCCAGGAACATTTCTCATCATGTTCTACATCTCAACTCACCCGCAAGAGAAGACTCAGAGCCTTAACTTTTTTGTAAACTTTTTCAGTCTCAAGAATAAAGTTGGCTTTATCACGCAAAAATACTGTCATTACAAGGTGTCATTTATCTCTGTGTTGGGCCACACATGGCCACAAGGTTAACATGTTACTAGATGCTACTATAGAAATCATCCTATATGTTGTCTTGTTTGTGAAGCGGCAGCAGTGACACCACCATGTACAATATGAGAGTATGTAGAGCTGTATGTATGCCTTAATTTAAATGGATCCAATTACCTTTGTGGCTCTGACTGAATCTTGAAAGAGATGACTTAATCAGGGTATAGTGAAAAGTGAAAACCCTCCTAATTTATACTGCAAGAAGACTCAAAGCAATTTAAATGGCTTCAAACAACAAGACATTATGCATCACGCCGGCCACTCTATAATTAACCTCCTTTACCTTGCTTGTCTGTGTATTACCATATACTTCAAACAGCGCAGACAGTGTTTGATAATGATGGTGATTCAGATCTCACCATTAAGAGGTTTCAACTCTATTTCACTGGAGTACCGAAAATAGAAGAGCTGCACAACATAAAGCAGTAAGCATTCTGCTCATTTTCATCTCTGGACCTGATTTGTCTACACAGCTGCGGTCATTGCATTCTTCTGTCTTGGGTTGGTTTGGTGTTGCTGTTGCTGTCTTCCTTCCTTCCCAGTATAGCCATAGTGGTCTGGACTGGGATCCATCAAGTGCCTGTAGCCAATCAAATGTTCTCAGATTCATTAAGGCCATAGTGAACTTTTGTGGTCATACTAAAAGTGTTCTTAACAAAATGCTTCAATCAAAGAAAGACAGATTCTTCAAACTTGATATTACATATTACAAACTGCGTTCTATTGTAATTATAGAACTCAGTTTATATGGTGAGATGCTGTTTCTCTCCTATTGATACATTTTAAAATTTTACAACATTTGAAGTGTTAAAATTTAAAAACAGAGATATTTGTAAAACAAAGAAGGACTTAAGATCTCAGAATTTACCTGGGATCATTTTCATCCACAGATCGCTCCTACCTGTAACCTCCACCCCCTGTTCCACGCGTCATAGTGTCGTACCGTAGTCCACGTGGAGGGGTAGGGGATGGGGGAACATCTTGCCGCAATGGGCCTCTCTGCTGGGAGCTAGGAGCAAAAAACAAGAAGCCCACCGTTATCACAATATGAGACAGAGCAGCTGAGAACTAGTGTGCTGTTTTACAAAAAAAAGGATGTTTTAACAGCGTGAAACAATATATGTAAGCAAAACAAAGACTTTCCTGTCAGACTACTCTGCATTACTGACCTTGGATGGGGGTAGTACCCAGGGTCGACGCCCCGAGGGTCACCTGGTCGTGCATATGGCTGGCCAGGTGGGTAGCCAGAGTAAGACGGGGCAGGCTGGGAGTTGAGGTTAGGATAGGACGGGGACTGAGGGTATCCCTGCGGCGCCTGGGGAGGTCCGGGGTAATGACTTGACCAGGGCTGCATGGGGTAGTCAGCTGGATCCAGTGGACCTCGTCTGAAAAAGAGAATGGCACCAAATGATCTATGAATGATGGCGTAACAAAACAAAAAAATGAAGATTTTTTTCTGTTTTCTACAAAAGAAAAAAATAAATTATTTGGCATTGCAGAAAACATCAACAGTTGCATGTCAGCACAGCTCCATTTACTCCCTTAACCAAAGTTTCCCATGGCTGAACTCTTACAAAATGCCATTAGGGCTTTATTCCCTAACAGTGTGATGTCATTCAATGCATCACATCATTGCAAGTGCAAAACCGACAATAAATTCATACAGTCATTCAGAGTTCACTGTTCTGTATAACTTTTATTTGACAGACTATAGCTATATTGTATGGTCAGTGGAAAGAAAGCTTTGAGCATTTTGTTATTGTTTTCAGCGCCAGCAAGTTAAATATATGAACCCATAAAAATACTACATAATGTTATGAAAGGCAATCAGTAAAATAAACATGATTTGCCTGCAGTTCTAACCTCTTAACTGCCTGAAATCATTAATATAAAACAAATCGTCATCCAACTGCTGGCACTGAGAGCATCATGTCAGAGTTTGCTGTTTGTGTTTGGTTTGTGATGTTCTTTTCATGTCTTTTAATAAGAACTTATCAGCAAATACTAATGCTGCACTTATTGGCAGTTTCTCTGTTGACTAAACGGCTTAAATATTCATGAAAACCTGCTGAAAACTATTTGTTTTGGACCAGTGAGAAAAAGAGGGAGAGGCACGCACACACACGCAGCCAACAGCCCATCCCGGCCAAAGATCACATAGCAACAGAATATAAGTGACATGTGACAGTTTTAAGTAGGCTAGGGCTCAGTTAACGCGCATGCAAACACACACACAGCTGTGGTAATCCAGTACACTCCTGTTAATAGATATCAATGTCTTGTGCCCAGTGGAAAGCAAGTACACAAACATGTGTCGTCCACATAGCTAACATTATGAGGTATTACATTTTATCTCTCTGTCTTTCTGTCTCTTTTCATCCGTCTACATTTGTTTCTTATCCTTTCCAAATCTGCCCATCTGCCTTATTTCGCTTCTTTTTTCCCTTTTCATCTCCGTTTTTCAATCTCATTCCTTCTATTTAGGCATGTGTATTCATGCTTGTCTGTGTACATACATAAACGCGAGATTAAATATGTGCATGTATTTAAGAAAATCCTGGGCTATTTTAATTCAGCTTATATTGACTCGCAGTTTGGATTAATATACTTCAAAATAATGTCTGTTGAAGCATGTACTTGGGCTAAAATGTGTTCGGAGCAGAATCATGTTACTCTCACTGAGTGTCATTATGACACTTATCAACGATATGCATAGTTGAGTGGGTGGGGCTGTGCAGCCTCCAACCAATCACAGAGTTGACCCGTTGCCTGTTGCCTGGAGATAATGTTAATGTGAACATAGCTGCGGAGACAGACAGACTGAATCAAACACAGATTTGTACATAAATACTTGAACAGAGCACACACACACACACACACACACACACACACGCACACACACGCACACACACACACACACACACACAGTACTGGTGGTCTCCATGCTGACGCCTGTGTGTGTCAATTTGGGTGGTCAGCAGTGGAAAGTGTATAACTAACTACATGCCCATCATGTTTGGGATGTCTGCTTCTGCCCTTCCTGGCTCCATATCCGCCGTGAGAGTGTGTGTAAAAAGCATGCGCGCACACACACACACACACACACACACACTGCATTTCTGCTTCTCTCATCTGTCAACCTATCTGTCATCTGTCTTCTGGTTTTCAACTTATTCTGCTACACTTATTGTAAGTCACTCTGGGTATACGCGTATCAGCTCCGTGTCTCAAATGTCTGCCTTCATGATAGCCACAGCCGTTTTGTCTGCTTCTCCTCTGCTGGAAAAGCCTACCAACATGTAATTCTGCCAGTTCCCCCGTCTGTCCATGTGTCTGACTGCCTCTCTCGCTCTCCTTTTAGAGGTTTTTATGACTAGAAGTCTGCCTGCCAGCTAATCTGCATGGCTTGCAATCCCTCTCTGAGCCTGTATATACCTGTGCCCATATCAGTCAAGTCAATCTGTCACTCAGAATTTGGCCCCTGGCGCCGATAAAGTCACCAAGGCAGAGATAAGAGCAGTGGAGAGGTGACAGGGAGGTGAAGAAGGAGGGAAAGAGAGAGATAAGACAGAAAGTAAGGAGAGGTATAGGGGGAGCCAAGAGGGAGAGATGCAGGTGAAAATTATAAGAAAAGCGATCTAAGAGGTGAGAAAATACAATAAAGGAGCAGCAGGGAAAAAGACATCACGACTGAAATGTACAGGTAACTGACCATTTGATAAGTCCTGCCTCTCGAATGCAGACTGGCCAATCATAGCGTTGTATCAGCCAGCTTCGTCAGTGGTCTGACAACTACACGGCTGTCGACTCCCATGCGATTGTCTGAGATTTTTTTTCATTTTCGGGCTTGTTTTTTTGTGGATTCCGAGCTAAACGTGGCGTGGCACATGTATTATTCGTAGTTGTTGAGGATGAAGAAAATGTACATTTCAAAAATCAAACGGTTAGCTAGCTAGCTAGTTAAGGTATAGCCTACTGAGTGTACACACACTGCTTTTGCTTTTTACTGATTACAATGTTAAACAAAGACCTGCCCCGCTCTACAGGAACCAGTGAAAGGAAGCAGGGAAACTTTGCTGATATTCAACTAGCTCTGTGTCTTCACAGTGTGTGCAGATAAACAGTGCTTGGCTTCCCCCAGAGCTCCTTGCCTGTCTGCTGGCAGAGGTCTGGCGGCGGAGGTCCAGGTGCAGGCGACGGCACAGGGAAAAGCCAAACACTGTTCATCAGCACACACTGCGGTGACACACAGCTGGTTGAATATCGGCAAAGTTTCCCTTTATATTCATTGCCTTCTGTCTTGATGGTCAGTGATGTGGCAATTCACTTCTACACTGTGATCTGTAACCTATAGTTCGGCTTTAGCTTCTATCTTTATCTTTTTAACCTGATTTTGCAGCTGAGGGACTTTGACATCCTGGATATATCCTTCACACACATATTATAGACCCTTCTGTCTGCTTCACTCTAAAATTGCTTTTTCGTTTCTCCCAAAATTGGATAATATTTCTTCTGGGAGTGCAGTTAGTTACAGTGTGGGCTTCATGCCGGCTCTAACAGCTTGACAGACCATCACAAAGGGGTGGAGCTCCACGAAGGGTCAATTAAAAGCCATCAACAGCGTTTGCCAACAAATGCTCTACTTATCTATTACCTGTTTACAATGCATCATGATTCAGGCAGTCAATCACTTACTAGGATACTAAATGTCACTTTTTTAACAATTTGTGACAAATCTGAAAATAGAAATGGGATGAAGCAGAGAAGGCCAGTGGGCCATGAGATAGATGAAAAGACAAGTTTAAGATTGGAAAGAGAATAAATGTGGAAAGT
The DNA here is from genome assembly GCF_041903045.1 of Epinephelus lanceolatus. Classification (NCBI taxonomy): domain Eukaryota; kingdom Metazoa; phylum Chordata; class Actinopteri; order Perciformes; family Serranidae; genus Epinephelus; species Epinephelus lanceolatus. Next base: position 13,516,948 of record NC_135747.1, read on the forward strand.
GAGAATTAAGAATAGAAACAGCAAAATGGAAAAAGGAGCAGGGAAAGAGCAAAGAGTAAGGATGAATGAAACTAGATGAAGAAAAGAGGCAAGAAGGAGCAAGAGGCCAGTATTCTGTCCATAATTATAAAGACAATTTGGCAGACTAGATACCTAAAAAGACATGGAAAATTTGATTCTGCTTCATTAGCAAGTTTTTATTTCACCTCGGTGATCTCTCTGGGGTTTAACTGGTATGGCTCTGACCAATTTGTACTTAGTGGTTGCTTGTGCCCGTCTTAGATATCCTGCCTGTTGGCAGTGTAACAGCAATCTACTGGAAATCAAGCTGTATGGAAAATGTTGTTCATTTATTGGATGTCTGGGAGGGTTGGGGTTTAACAGGTGCTGGATAAACTGGAAGTATACAAAGTGGGAAAAGAGCAAAAACAGGATCCACACATGGTTGAAAGGCTAAAAAATGTGCTTTTTGTAGTTTTATTTAATTTTGGCCGGACAAAACAAGCAATTTAGAAACGTAACTATGTTTCAGGACATGTTCATTATCACTAACATTTTTCAGACAACTGGATTAATTGATTAGTCCAGAAAATACTGATACATTGATACTGAAAATAGTCATTAGTTGCAGCCTAAGAAACTTCTGAAAGCTTCCATACTGGGAATGGGGTGGAAATCCAGTGGGGATCTTCAGGGAATCCACTGTAAATCCGGTGGCAAGTTTGGAATTCTCCCTCCAGGAACCCAGTCAGCACTGCACAGCAGCTGGGGATTACGGGGTAATGAGGATGGAACCCATTACTGGCACACACACACACATATACACACAAGCCCGCGCACACACACACACACACACACACACACACACACACTGCAAACCTTAGCTTAAATGCAGTGCTAGCTCCTAATCACCCCCTCCCAAACCCCACGTACTCTGGAGGAGGCAAATTGGCACACAGCTGGAGAGGAGTTAAGACCAAATGAGGAGGCTGGTGGTCTGTATGTGTATGTGTGTGTGAGAGAGAGACAGAGAGAAAGATAGAAACAGATGTAATGAATGAGAACAGCTTCCTGGCACATGCAACAACTAGTTTAACATAATTGAGGGAGTAATCAAAGCAAAACGAAAGAATTGAAAACGTTCCAAGCAGAACGGAAAAGCCATCGAGGGCTCAGTTTAAACTGAAATTCAACTATGTGATGTTGTAACCTGTTTGGGGATGACTTCTTTAACGTTGTTAGGTAGGATGCAGAGCAGTCAATATACATAGGTTAGATATTTGAAAGGATAATTGGAAAGAATTCTCCACAGGTCTGACAGTAATTGAGAGTAATGGGAGCTTTTCTAATTCCCGGGTATTTAAAAGATTTCTGATGGATTTCAGAGAAAACAAGGACTTGTTATATGTCCTCTGCACCTGCCCCTCTCTCTCATAAACACACACACACTTTCACTTACTCTTTCTAAGAGGGCTGGATACAGCTGTTATACTAGTGGAAACACACACACACATACTTGCACACACACACAGCCATCGATCATCCCAGCCTGTCTCAGAGAGACACAAATACCTTTAAGAAAGAGAGACAAGACGTCGCAACACATTAAAAAACTCCTGAGAGACAATGACAGCCGCATCGCAGATGGATCGTCTCAATAAAGCACAAACACAAACAACGCCGCCTCAAAATGAGAAGAGAGGAAAAGTTTGAGAAGAGAGAGGGGAGGGTTATGGAAGGTGAGAACGGGAGGAGGGAGTGGGAAAGTGTGTGTGTGTGTGTGTGTGTGTGTGTGTGTGTGTGGGGGGGGGGGGGGGGGGGAGGGGGGGAGTTAAGAGTGATATTCAAAGTGAGTGAAAGAGGAGTTGGGGGAAAGAGGAGGAGATAAACTACTGCAGCTTTAATTCAGTTATATCTTTATGAGTCTTCATAGAGGCGAGTCCTCACCTTGTGTTGATATGCATTTAAAACTGATTTTAGGTTTGAGGTTTGGAAAGCACTTCATATATTCAAATTGTATTCAACGGCGTCAGATCCTTTGTCAATGAGAGTCACGATATTTTGACAGTCTGGTAATAAAACAGATTAATAGCTCAAATTGTTCCACAACTGCTGTCGTAATGTCATTTGGTGAGCCGCAGTGAAAACGGAGCTGCTGTGATGTAATGTCCCCGGAGTTAAACTGAGTTTAACTTAGTTCCATCTTCCTAATGCGATACTTCATTATGAAGCTTTAATCACAGAAGCATCACAGTCCAAACAATGAGGCAATAAAAGCTTAAGTGAGAAATAATGAAGGGTGGAGAAATATTTTATCATTCATCCAAGGAAGGGTAGGAGAAGAGGGGGAGGGCTGTAGTGGAATTAAAATGAAACCTGCAATGTCTTGGGGTTTTTGCAAATTATATTTAATATTGGTTTTTTAATAAATGTTATTGAGTTTAGTAGATCGATATACTGTCAATTATATCATCAACTTATCTATGAAATTGACTCAGAAAATGTTAAAACAAGGTTGATCAAAGGAAAACAAAATAGACTTAAACCATGTCTGATGGAGCTGCCAATAGTCAAGGTGTCTTAATTTTAAACAAATCTGTGTATGCAATGGGGCCCTTGAGCTGCCTAATAATAATATCACATGTTAACAAGAACAGTTAAGCAAATATTTAGTTTTCACCTATGTGGTATCATCATAAACTCAATAAAGTAGAGCTTTAAAATATTAATGGGTTTCAAGAAACCAGATGTTGCTTATGAATATGCACACTTATACTGCACAGTGTCATCTGATCATTGGGGAGGATCTTGAAAGGTAATTATGACGTTTTTGTCATACATTGTCCGTTACTATGTTTGCTACAATGTGTCCACAAACAGAAGCGCCACCATGAGGACATAACACCCTATGTACCATGTACAGTAGTGGCATCGGACTTGTAGTTAATGTAAATTTCAAAGCACCAAGCAGAGAGTGAAAGCTTTCAGCATTATGGGCAGTTATCTTTATTTGAGTTAGACCACACACAGCTGCTGTGTGAACACACTGCACAGGTACAGTATGTGGCATCTGGAACTGTATTAACTGCGAGTGGTGAAAAAACAAACTCTTAACAGAACAGAGCTGAGTCATTAGGAGTGACGCCTGAAGCAGCGGAGAGAGTTTTATTAGGAGAAGCCCAATAAGACACTAAGCTGTTTTCCTACTCATGGTTAAGTGGTTACATACTGTGTGTCCGAGTGTGTGCATGTCAGAGATGGTATTCTGTTGGTTCAGCTGTCAATGAGGTTTGTGTTGGCGCTTGTGTGTGTGTTAGGGAGCCCTAAACCTCCCTAGACTCCTGACCCCGTGAAGTCACATGATACTCCATCAGTTCCCACCAAACACTTAGAAGATGGGGTCAAAGGCTAAGGAAGGGTATTATCAGCCAGGATTAAGGGGCATACCAAATACATAGACATAACATTCAAACTCTAAATACCATTTGGTAAAGTTAACAACCATTTGGTAAAGGACTGTGCAACTGATAACCCCTGAACTGCAGTCGAAGCAAAGCTAAATTCATGTTTTATTTTCATGGAAATTGCTGACCTTTGCTGATTTTCAGGGTCTTACAATGGGCCTGTAATAGAGGGCATTGCAACATATTCAAATACCCTTAAAACTTGACTTGTCTTATCTTTGTTTTTTAAGATAGCAACTGTCTGTTCACTAAACCCTGCCTGCTCACTCACTGATGCAAGCTTTTCATCCTCTCATGGAACACATGGAGTTTTACGGTTATCACTATTATCATTTAAAATTCACACTAGTGTTTGGAACCACGGACCTGTGATTGTATCCAGGAGTAAGCAAAAGCAGCTGTAGCTAGCTAGCATAGGCTAATCTTAATGCTAAAACATTGGCTGAAAACTCTTTCCAGCTAACCTTTTAATGTTTCCAGGCGATCTGTTTTACAACAAAAAGCATGAAAAGGGTTTCAAATATGCTCATGATGACTGTGTATACAATACCATAGCATCTTTACCAGCTGATCGCCCATAGAGGACATGGAAATTAAAGAACAGCGCTGACTGTGTGTCACCGGGTAGAGCTAATTAGCCCTAGTATTATAGAAGGGTTAAAGCCTTATATAGGTAAAATTGTAATCACAGTGTTACTTGCTCTATCATAACTCTTGAATTGGATGCTTTCTACAGAAAAAGATACGAACAGATTTATGCTTTACTGCTCATATTTTTAAAAGTATAATTTATGTTTACAAGAGAAAAGAATTTCAGGCTGAGGACAAAGTGATGAATTTGCAAATGTAACACTATCTAACACAAGTTTGAGTGGAGTTGCTGGAGTGTAAACTTCCTCACACCGAATAAAGGAGCAGGACAGATCTGCTATTGTTAAAGTAAACTCTGAACTCTACAGAAGCACCCTCGCTCCCACGCAGTTGATTTTCCAGTCATCAATGGGTATTTTTGTAACTTGTAACCAAACATAATAACACAACAAGTCAGCTGATGGTACTCTCCTTGCCTTTGGAAATAAGGTTTCTGTTAATGTCTGCAGCTTGTACAACAGTCAACTGCAGAGTATGTGGTACAATGTGGACAAACCATTGGTATCAGAGAAGAGCGCTCTGCAGTAAGGTGGGGAAACCTTACTCTGTTGAAATATATCACTCCTTACGAAAAGCCCTATCAGTGTTTCTATTCAGATTATGTGTTATTGTTGGTAAGGCAGGTTGAATGGAGGGTTAAGAGTGCAAAAAATACAGATCAGACAGTATTTCACTAGGGATTATTTTACTAACTTCAAGTGAGACGAACATGCAATCCTTTCTTTTTGTTTGTTTTGTTTTTTTGACCTGCAAACCAATTTTGTGTTTTGTACTATGTGTCACAGATGTAATTGCTGAGGACTTCACAGCAGGGGCAAATTTGTGTTGAAATGACTGGCCAACCGGGAGTTTGCAGGCAAAGAGCAGGCCACTAAAGAATAAAATGTTCATCTGTATTCACTGAAATGACAAAAGACCAATTGACATAGAGAAGGCAGATGAATAAACAAAAGAAGGTAGCATAGACAAAAGACTAAGAGATGTGACCGGTGAGGGCTGAGATAGTCAGGAGAGGAGGTAGGAAAAAGACATTCACTACATAGTGCACAACATTTTTTTATCTGCCATTTCATTGTAGGGTCTTAATTCTAAATGTGTGAAAATTGATGCAGTATATAGTACCCTCACAAATCCAACAATGGAACAAAAAAAGCAGTGTCCATGGCATGAACTGCCAACAATCCCACAATGCAAGCCATTAAACTCAGGAGAAGTAAAACAAGGTTCTGACAGACAAGTAAAAAAGAAGACAATGGGGGAAAATTGAGGAGGAGGGTGAGAAGAAGACAATAATGTGGAGGGAAATAAAAAAGGGAAAGACTGAGAGTTTTACATTTGGAAGCTGAAGAAAGAGAAATGACAAATGGGACTACATGTAAGAGAGACTGAGCCTCCAAGTTGAATGTCTTGTGAAGCTGAGAAAGAAAACATGAAAGCAGGAGGAGGAAGAAAGGACCAGAAATTGAGAAGGGAGGGACAACAAAGAAAATGAATGGAACAGAGGGGGGAGAATAGAGAGGAAAAGAAGAAAAAAGGCAGAGAGACAAGTGCTGCCCTCCAGAGAACGGGCATGCTGTAGGTCAGCATCTACTGAGAATAATGGGCCCTACTTTAGAAGGACACGCGCACACAAACACACATGCACACACACATCCGGATGCTTGCTCATACAGTTCACGTTTGAATGAAACTAAACACCTTTCGGGGGCTCCTATCTGTCTTTGTCAATAAAGTTCTGTCAAATATGATTAATCCACCTGGATATCATGAATTACAAACTGACCAGTCCAGGAAGCTAACATGATTACAATCCCCTGTGTATGTAAGTGTGTGTGTATACACATTTGCAAATATGCCATGTGTGTATCAGGGTATAAATGTGTGTGACTGCAAATGTGTGAGGCTGCATAATACAGAGTACTTATAATAAAGAACACAGCTGAAGTATTAAGAGGGGAAAAAAAGGCAGAGCCAGGAGGGAGTGAGATGAAAATGACCACAGGAGGATAAAAAGAGGAAAGTGGAGAGCAAATGAAAGAATACGGTAATATGGTGAATACTTAAAGTGAAAAGTACGAGGAAAAAAAGCCACAGTGAGAAAAGGGGAAAACAGGAGAGAGAATCAAATTAGAGCACAAAAAAGTAAAAAAAAAAATGTCTGAGAGAATAAAAAGAGAAACAGTACTGAAAGAAAAAGAAAATTAGATGGGAGAAGGACAGAGGAGAAACCCATTAGAGGAAAGTGAGAGGAACTGAGGGATGAGGGCCTTCCAGATGGTAGGAGACTGTTGCCTCGGAAACACAGAGAGGGCAGAACAATGGGGATTTGGAGTGGTGTTTCGCATCCCATCATAATACGGCCATGCCATTTGGAAACTGAGCAATGAATCGACAGCCAAAAACTCGTGGGGATAGACAATTTACTGCAGGAGGCTCCTCAAAAATAAATCCTGATCAACATGTCAAACAAGAAATGAGCCGATGGATCAACAAACTAAGAAAGACGCTCTAGACTACCATGTCACAGGGCTGCATGTCCTTCAAAACCTTTGTCCGTGTCATTGCTCTTTTCTCACTGCATTGATTATCTCTCTTGCCTGTTACACATCAACTCCCCCCACCATGACATGTGCACACACAGAAGTTATAGTTATCCTATGATGTGATAAACTATACTATCTCTTAATCGGATTAGAAACGGCAGGAGTCACAGTACAAATAGAAACCCTTGTATAGTGTCAGCAGCTGACGAAGATAATAACCGAATAAAAGAAAATGTCTCTCTAATATGCAGTTATATAACTTTAATACAAGAATTCCTATTTCCATATTTCAATCCTTTATTAAAACACTAAAACTAACTAACTAACTAACTGTCCAAAAAGACTGAAGAAAACCTGCAAGTAAAGACATATAAATTTGTATAAATTGCAGTTACATCAATGTTATAGGTTGTATATGCAACTCTCAGCCTTGCAGCAAATTTTTCTTAGTGGTCACTCGCAGCATGGCAGTGAAAAAACCCCCAGCCCAGAAAGCATTTCCCGATAGACCATCATTGTAAAAGACTTTTTACACTGATGGTTTGATATTTGTAAAACTTTCCTTGAGCCCAGAAAATCATTTTCAAAATCTGTGACGTCATCACAATGTCAAGTCTATGAGCTGAGCAGAAACTCTGGGGCACTAAATTTATGATATGGGGCCCCGAATTTGATGAAGTTACTGTTTATTAGACCACAAATAAAAAAAAGAATCAATCAGTGTTCTCCGTAGTCCTTCCGTCTCACTCCCCACTGCTCGGAGATTGCTTTGTCGGGAGGAGAGCGGACGGCAGCTACGAAGACGGACCTTCAGTCAGCAGCTGTAGCAACTCAAATTCAGCCAGCACAAACCTGAGGGGTAAGTAGCGGTACGTCGCTGAGCTGCTGCTGCAAAATGTATATAACAGGAACACAGCTTGTGTGGACTCTGTTGTGGTGGGTGCCAGTTGTTTGTTGACACTGACAATAAAAATAATTGATAGATGTAAAAAGATAAACAGGCAGCACAACCTTTAAATAAAAAAAGGACATATTTGCAGGTATTTTGACTCCTCTGAAATGCACAAACTACATATTGTGTTCACCAGCTTTAATATCAGAGGAAATGACCTTGTCGCAGAGAGAACCTCTAGAAAATAGCAACTCTAAATGAAGCCATGAGTCATGTTAAATGGTGCAAACCAAGTCACTAGCAATAACAACTTTTAGACATTAAGTGCAGCAGCCATAGAGACAGATTGATCACAATGGTAATGAATTGGCTGCACCTTGTAAGTTCATGAATGGGCCATGTCCTTCTATACTAGCTGAAATTCTTCATGACAGTCCTTTATGGCAGTATCACACATACCCACTTATACGCAGTGTAGTGGGTGACTTCCTGAAACATCATGAAATCCATTACTGATATCCCATTGAAATAGCCTCCATTATTTCACATCTTGAGCCAGTAACTTGGTTTCCCCCCTCAGCAAGATGTAATCGTTTCAAGCTGGGGACATTTTGCTCTGTGCAAGACCACAGGATACAAATTGCTGACAAAATTACGATCCCTCAATAGCCACTAATTTGGTGCATGAAGAGGAATTTGAAATAGTGCTTGTAACAGGGAGATGGGGGATTGTAAAGTCATGGTTTCACATAAAAGGACTATTGAGGAAGGACATGAACACACACGCAGACATATGCACAAACATGATCTCAGTATCTGTGTGGTACCTTAAGAAAAGCTACAGTTGGCACTATACCTTTGAACATGCAACTATGTAACCCATTATTGCTCTACAATGACTTTAGTAGTGAATATAGGACACTGGAGCTGAAGGTAAGTATGTACATCCATTCACCAACTTGACCACCACAGCTTCACTGCTTTATTTTAATGTCAAACCCATGCCTGCTGCAGTAACATGAGCTGCTTCCTGTTTCAACGGATTCATAAATCATCATAACAACTTACTGTGCATTCCATTTGGCATCAAACAATTTGATATGAGCTCAGTTTTTACACACACTCATCATGTTGGCTTTCATAATGTATGTAATTGGGAGACAGAACTTTGCATGCATGCAGAAACACATTTATTATCATTTAACTGTCCAATAGAACTTCGAGAATTCCTGGAAGAAAGAAGAAGCTTGTAGCAGCGCAGGAACAGCAGATGGTCATTAGACTGTTGCCAGATGTTAACATTTCACAGCTGCAACTGTTGAAATGTATGAAGCGCGGTCCATCTTCTTGTTCTATAGACAGACATAAATAATAATGTAACATTCCTTGATGTGTTTCCCACATTTCTGGTGATGAGTTAACTGCCTAAAAGTATTGACAAACCATTGCCAGCCCTTAAAGAAAGGCAAGTAAGATGTGATATAAGTTTTCAAAGTACAAAGTCAGTAATCAGCCAAAAGTCAAGCTTCACCTGGGTGCCATTCTGAAGCTAAGCAAAATGTGTATGTGTGTAGATTTCACAACTTGTTGCAAACCTCCATCACGAGCACAGCATCAGTTTAAGGTGAAGTGTGTAAGATTTAGGGGGACATCGTGGTGTCTAGCAGATTGAAACCAGCTAAAACTTCTCCTAGCTAGAATTCCTTAAGCATTGTGTGTCCAGGAGGTTTTTATCTAGAGGTCTCTGACTCTCTAAAACAAACTGACCAGGTAATTAAAACAGCTAAAAACACTGAATGAAGCAGTTTCATGATACAATTCACTGAATCTCTGACTATTCAACCTCTTTTCTTTCATAAGTTAATGTGTACTCACTTTTTTAAATCCAGATGTTCAGGAGGTGTGTACCGTGAGCAGAACTATCCACGGAGGTCTCTTCCTTTACAAAACAAACAGGCGATTTAAACTAGTAAAAACACCGAATAACACAGTTTCACATTACAAATCCATGTATTTCCGACGCAGTTTGGCATGTAGCTGCAGGTGGCTAGTCCAAAAAATGCTAATGTGTGGTCACTTTTTTTCTCCAATAACTTTAGATCCAGACGTTCAGGAAGTTTTCACAAGAAGCCTAATTATCTACAAAGGTCTCCTCCTCTTCGAAGCAGCCAGACCACATGATATAAACTGCTGTAAACACCGAATAAAGCAGTTTCATGTTACAAATCAGTGTAACTCCAGCGCTGCTCATTGCAGTTGGGCCTCTTACTACAGTGGCCAACATGAAGCCATGTGAAGCCACTGTTGTTTTTGTCCGATCTGGACTTCTGTAGAAACATGGCGATGTCCAAAAACAGACTCGCTCCCTATGTCGATAAAAAGAGCTCATTCTAAAGAAGGAGAACACAACAATTCTTACTTCCAGGTCATTATACACCAAAGAAAACATACTTATATTATATTCTATTTCTGCTAATATATCCCCCTATCCTAAACGCTGGTCCTTTAACATCAGATTAACTCCAGCATGCCCCAAAAACCTGTTAAACATTCACCAGCTGGGACCTGAAAGAAAAACTTCCTCCCTCACCCCGGGGTCCAGACATATGAAAGCATATCATACTCTTGTCAAGCAGGGACCCTATGGTTCAGCAACACATTATGGGTTGTAACCCAACTTTTTAGAGTCTATGATCAAGATCAAAGCTGTGACCAGAACTCTTTAAAGCAGTGACGGGTGAACACATCAGAAACACTAGAAGCTAGGAACAAGATAGGGTCAAGAGAGAAAAAGAGAGGAGGAAGAAGGGGGTAGGCAGTCTATAAGAGGCAGGGTCTTTCTTGGGACCCCCTTCATGGCTAACAAACAAGCAGAGACTCGATGAGTCCAGAGACACACAAAAAAACAACTGGACAATGGGGTGGATTGTGCAGCAGTTGTAAAGTGGTCTGGGAAACTCTCAGGCCTGGTTGGGAGGTCTTCTCAAGAGAGATAGAGAGACAGAAAGAGAAGTGAGAGACATTCCCATTTCATCCCCCCCCCCCCCCCCCCCCTCAGCAAAGTGAAACAATATTCAACAATGTCCTTTTCACCCCAAGTTCAGAGAGAATGAGAAGCAGAGGAGGAGGGGGTGAAAGAGAGAAAGATGCAAAGAGGGAATGGCAGAGTGGAGAGAAATAAATGAATAAATGCAACAAAGAGAGACACACGGAGACAAGAGTGCAAGACACTGAACATAACATCTGCTTTCTAATTACTAACCATCCAATTATCATTGTAATGAGGAAGTGACAGCCTTCCCAGAAACCTGAACAACAATTCTGATTGGTTCTTTTTAATCCAATAAGAGTAATAACAAGGACAAATGGGTAAGGGTGTTTAGCTAATCCAATTGGGTCATGGCTGTTTTGAACAACTGATCGCTGTTATCAACAGAGATCCTTGGAGAGTGGAATTGTGTTGTTAATTAAAGTTGACTTAGTCCAGTCCTATGTGCTTTAAAACTCACATACATTGGATTAGCTCATGAATTAATGGATATGAGTGGGTTATAACACATCCATGTAAATCATCACCTTCTGTCATTATGGTGTTATTGTCCTATTTTTCATTAGGGTTAATGTTCCTGTCACACCTTAATATATTCTCATACAATACTTCCAATGATACCTGACAAAAAGTTAGGCATACAGTTGCCAAGATATCTTATGAATCAGCACCCCTACCAGTTAGGGTAAGGAAAACGTCATGGTTTGGCACTGTCACATTTTGTTTGATGTAGGGCTGGGCAATATGGCTTAAAACCAATATTGCAATATTTTTGGGCTATATCGCAAAACATTACATAGATCTAGAATGGAAAATCTCCTATGAGCTACTGAAGACTACTAATTGCAAAATCATTAAATGAACTAGAGTTCATTAAGTGTTGTTATAAGTAAATGAATCAAAGTGGATCCACTGGTGCTTTTATTTTGAAGCACCCATCTCATCTTGGGCCAGAAGTGTTGATGTTATTGCTGTGAACTTTAAGTTTCTGGTCAACAGATGTAAGCAGAAAGTTTAACTGTTGCCACAGCATATTAATCGTATTTGTAAGTCCCATGGGTGCTCCATGGTCGCAAAATGCGACTAAAAAGTCATGGTCTGGAGCCCTACACTTGCACAAACACATGCTTCACCTGCACACACTATCGTTCAACACATTAAGTTAAGCTGTTACTGTGGTGCCAATAAACATGTTAATTTATTCACTGTAAGCTGGAAACAAGCCAGAAGCTCTCCAGTCCATATATTAATAATATATGCAGTCACACTGGTGCTCCATGGTCACAAAATGTGACTATATAGCAGCAATCTGGAGCCCTGAAGATACAAAGACAATCGTTTTGCATTTTAACATTGTTACCAGTAAAGATGAGCCTAGTGTGAAATCTGTCAAATTATTTTTTTGTTTATTTTATTTGTTTATGTGTTTGTTTATTTGGCTACAAGTTTGTAGGTGTGTTATGTGTGTATGTAAGAGATGGAGAGAATGTGTAAATGGGGCAGTAATGGTGCACACATGGTGGGGGGAGCAACCTGCTAATGTTGATCATACACACACTCTGATAGCCATCTACTGACCTCAGAACGACCCAACCTTGCTCTCTCTCTCTCTCTCTCTCTCTCTCTCTCACACACACACACACACACACACACACACACCACACAGTAGGCATGTGAGCAGACAAATCACTGAAGTTGTTTCATACAGATTCAAGCATTAATACATGCCCAAACATTAACACAAAGTTGTTAAGTGGTCAAACCATTAAACATCAACTTTCCAGGATTGATTCCAGCCAGGGATGTTTGCAGAATGGCACACACCTCTTTCTCTTTCTCATTTAGTCTCTAGACACTCTTAACTATCTAATAAAATGAAAACATGCAGCTTTAATTCATGCTTGCTCATGAAGCCCACAAATGTACTTTCTAGTCTTAATCCTCAACAAATGTCTTCCAGTGTTTAAAAAACTGGTTCTCCCATGGGTAGAGGTATAGGGACACAACTCTCAACAGCAGGCCTTTGTTTCAGTATAATAACACCACAGAGAGAAAGCGAGATGGAAGGGGAGAAGTATAGGAAAAATGGTGAAATACAGAGAGAGGGCAAGATGTGGAGGATGGGGGGCTGAAGAGGATGGAAAGGTAATATGAAGAAAATGTCACTGAGAGGAGACCTTGGGTGATATGAAGTGTTGTGTCCTCCCCTTTTTCCTTTCCTATGTTGTCACTTTTCATTTTACATGAAAAACCTACATTTTACAGCTCTTAAGAAAACTACTTTGGCAGACTAAGAGTGTCAACAATGCTATTTTCTGAATTATGAGCACAGTGGTACTGGATGTACAAGCAATGCAAGTATTGGATGTTTGAGGGAGTTACAAGTTGCTGGTGGGTTAAAATCACTTGCAGAAAAATGCTACAATACTTAACATGCATTAATATTTTGCACTAAATAACGTAAAACATTCATTATTTTCCATACGTGATAATTCTCATCATGCACCACATTTTATGTCATAAAATTGTTGCAATGTTTAAATACATGTTTAAATAATCTAGCCAAAATTTACTTAACTGTCTGTGTGTCTTTTTTTCCCCTGAAATATTTAATTATCCAACCACTAAATAGTTTTATAGAGTAGCAAAAATACACAAGATACCCTTGACAGACTCCTCTCTATTTCATGCAGTGACATTTGCTGACAGTTTGCTAGGTAGTGTTTGTGCTTTAGGCAGGGAAACATCATCCACTGCTGGGTCATGTTTTAATTTTAGAGCCATCAAAATCCTGTCTCACACAGATAGTGCGCACACACTCGCACACACGCTCACACAACGTACCCAGTGCTCCAGTTAACTGACTTAAGTCAAACATACAGTACCTGACTAAGCAACCCTACAGCTATTTATGGACTCACTTGGAATAATATAAACGTACACTCACAAATACACACATACACGACCAGGGTCCCACCCACACATGCATACAGGTATACAGGCATGCAGACACTAGATACACACAGCCTGCTAGCTATTTCTGGGCCCGTGGCAAAATAATATGTTTTGATAAGGTCAACAGCCTGGTTTCCAAACATGATCTCTTTCTCTGACTCTCCAGATGCTGAAATATCTCTCCAGTTAATTGACAGCGAGAGAAACGTGTAGACTGAGATGCAGAGGCGGTGAAAAAGGTAAATAAAGACAGAAGGAGAAAGAGATGAGACCCTTTCAGACATAAAATCTCTCAGAGGACAAACATTTCTGGGTTAATCTATGTATTTAGTAACAGCTTTTTGGCTTTCAGATGGCTGTGTTTACTGTGGAAAACTTATATTGACTCACTTCAATTATGAGAGGCTGTTATGGATAGAAGTGCAATGTTCACATAATATTTGGCTCCAGCCACATGAGAATATGCAATACAAGGCATTATGAACTTGCATCTGTAAGACTGTTTACTGTTATCTCAGCCAAGAGTGGAAAGCAGTAAGAGGTCAGGCCAATGTACAGCCGTTTTTACAAAAATGGTTCAGCGTGTGTATTACAGAAAAGTTCCAAATCGCCTGCTTAAAATCTACAGCATTTAAAGCATCAAGTCCTAGTCCTGATTTGCATGCTACATGCCAAGAAATCCCATGTGAGCAAGCTATGTTATCTGCAATGTGACTGCTTTAAATCACACCTCGGCACACCATGTCGAAAATGTTTCAGAACTGTTACCAGGTTGTAATAAGGCAGATTATCAGAGTGACTTTTATGGAAAAATGACTCGGGTCCTTTTCAAACACGGGGCCTACATGTAAAATTGGCACAGCATTTTGGGATTACAGTGCATGTCTGAAAGTGGAAACAGAGACAGGGTGTACTGTATGTGAGTGTGTGTGTGTCCAATTTCCCAAGGCTTTTCAGATACCACAGCCAGACCTCAAAACTATCATCACTGTTCTCGCTCCCATCTGCCAAAGTCATCACCCACACAGATACTCTCCCTCTCTCTCCCTCTCTCTCTCTCTCTCTCTCTCTCACACACACACACACACACACGCACACACCCACACACACACACACATGAACGAAAGAGGTGTGAAATAGCCATCCCTCACCATTTTAACAGGGGTGGGAACCTGGCTATAAAGTTTCTAACGTTCTAAACTTCTGTCATTTCACTTGTTGACTCTCTCTCTCTCTCTCTCTCACACACACACACACACACACACACACACACACACACACACAAACAAACATTTGTTGTTGGCTTGTTAGTCCGCTGAGGTGTTGGTGCTTGGAAGCAAAATAAAATGAGGTGAGAAAAAGCTAGTAACAACTTCTCAGAGTTTCTACTGTTAAAGTTCACACTTCTATTTTCACTTGAATACTTTTTATTTTTAGATACAGTAAGAGTTTACATTACAGTCCTACCAGGCATGTTCAGGGGATTTACTTAAGTACATGAGCGCAGTACTATTCATCTTTGGAAATTATATGAAAAAAAAACACACTATAAGAGGAGAAGGAATTAGGAAAGGAAAGTAGAAAAAAAATAAGGAGATTTAAAGATAGTGAAAGAGTGAAGAAAGAGAAGATAATTAAAGTTGAGGCCTTTTAAGCAGTGAAGGTGGAAAGGTTGCAAATGAAAAATGAGACGCTGAAACATGTCTTCAACTGTATTACACATTGAGAATAACGTTTTAAAATGGTCAGTGAGCAGCTTTTGTTCCATGCAAATTTCAAACAAACTTTTAAATAACTACAGCTGTTATGAAACTTAATATTTATCTGATTACATCAGAAAACACAACATGAAAAAAAAAATCCTTCAAGAATTGATTAGTATACTCAGGAAGCTGTTAGTGTTCTTGTGCTGGCTAATGTTAGTGATATTTCATGCTGTCCAGGAAGGGGAACAATAAAATACACTGGGTAACAGGCTAATGTAGGCTGCACAGAGATAGTCCTGTGGTTAAGTTCCCTGCTTGACTGTCAGGTCTGACCAGAGCTGTCTCTCCTGTGTCCTATTCTCTCCTGCCTAGTGGGGTATTAGGTCTGACTGAAAACACAGTGGTGAACTCCACTGGAGTATACTGGAAAACAAGAAAAACATGTACTAACTATAGCTTATTAATAGAACATAAATACGTTGTGCAAAGCCTTCAGTTGTGGTGTTACACTGACAGCATAAAATCCAGCACACTTAAAATGAAGCAGTTCTTTACCCAACATTGAGTGAACAATCCGTATCTCTTAAATCTATCAAATGGCATGACCCTTAAGGAAATATATATGAATATGAATTTCAACAGCTATCTTCAAATTTAAAGTCCTTTAATAGAAGTCCTGTGACGGATGCAAACACATGCATTTACAACATGCCGTCCAGTGAGGACCAAATTACACTGTCTTGGTGATATCAGGTCATGTTGCTGATTTGAAAAGGAGAAAACAAGCTGTGTGACATGAGCTAAACCTATGGTCGGGTGCCTTATCCTGTAGTCATGGATGCAACATGTCTGGTAGACTGTAGCTCTTGAAATCGTTTAATTTTTTCTATATCTGTTGCAAACGTTTAAAGACTTTATTGAAATTTCCTGCCTCTCTAGTTCAATGCAACATAAAGACACCAAACTATGATAACTGAGGGTTGAAAGTGGAGCATAAAGAAAATCAAGTGAATCCACTCATTACGAAAACTACCAATTGTGCATAAGGCAGGCAAAGTTTAGGTGGGGGAGTAGATCTAGGAGTCTGGGATCAGGTGTCAACCCCTGTCTGAGTGTGTGTTCCCTAGGGAGGGAATAAGGTGAGTTTCTGGCTTTGACTGAGGCCTCCAGAGACGCCCAGAAAGACATAGAGACTACACAGATTTAATTAGAGGCTTCAAAGAGAAGAGAAAGAAAAGAAGAGAGGAAGAAGGATACCTGCAGTAAAACATCTAATTTTTTTGGCAAACCTCATAAAAGGGAAGAAGACGCAGCCATACCTTGGTAAGGAGGCATACTGACGTTCCACTTCTTCATAACGTGGCGCCATACGATGATCTGTCCCTCTGCCTGGAATCTGGTGAAGAGAGACAGTTTCTTAGTTTGAATACCAAAATTTAATGTATTAAAAACAGCCTGAATTATATATCCCCCTGCCTAATGTGCTAATAAACTGCAAAACTGTGAGCCTAAGCATGTGCAGTGCATACCCATAATCCCTTTTGGTTGCATGTGTGTTTGTGAGTGAGTTTCTGTGGGTGTTTGTGATACAAGGGTTATTTAGGATTGACAAAGGCCAGTTATTAAGGATTTAGAGTTTCAGTCTTCTGAGGGTATATTTTGGGGGGTGGACAAGGCCTCCATCCTAGATTAGGTTACTTCAAAACAGGATGGAGTTGTCTCGCTCGCACACACACACACATACACACACAAAGTCACACATATACAGAGTTCCGTCTCATCTCCATCTTGAGAAAAAAAAAGATTAAGTCAAGCTGCTGACAGTTCAATCTCTCCTACTTCCTCTTTTGCTCATCACTTCACTGGTTCTCTCTCACCCTCACATCTTGTTCTCTCTTCCTCCACTTATTCCCATTCCTCTTTTTTTCCCTCTTGCACACACACACACACACACACACACACACACACACACACGCTCTCTCAGAGATTATCCCGGTCTATTCAGTGGGGAGATTCCAGCTGCCGCGGCGCTCCTTACAGAAGCCGACTAAACCCCAAACGTCAACAAGCCACATTACACACACACTAACACACACATGCATGCATACACACAAGCCATTTGATCTTAAAGACACACTAAATATTGTGAATGAGTCTCATTTTAACATAATATAGGGGTGAGAGAGTGAGATATGATTCAGGTGACTGAGTGTAGTGACTCTGCACACATGCTGAACTCCAACAATAAAAACAAAACCTATATGCAGCATTATACAGTCCCTTCAGAGTCTGTTTAATGCTGAGTCTTCCATTAAGTTTAGTCTATCACACTGATGCCACTTGTAAAATGATGCTTTTGTTAATATAAAATTTCACAACATAAGTACACAGGACATTACTGCAAGCCATCTGCACATTTTGGAGCCACAAAGTCCCGTAAAAGTATGGTACGCCATTAAAACCAAAAGACGATAATGGAAGGAGGGTGAAGTGTGTGTGTGTGTGTGTGTGTGTATCTGTGTGTGTGTGTGTATCCCAAGTGGTGATGACAAAAGGTTGAAGGTTTTATAGAAGACTAGATTCTTCTTCTCTCCTCAACTCAAGATAACATTGTTAACTTAAAAGGTGCTGAGAATTAGATATTAAAGACCACAGCTTTCTCTTCTCCCTCTGCTCTCTCCTCTCTCTGCATTCCAGGGAATCATGCCAGGAGGCATATAATACAGATTCGCTGGTCCTGCTTTCTTTTGAACACCTGTCTTTATAGCTTCAATATCTCAGGCAGAGAGACAGTGGGATATTGGGTGAAAATAGAGAGGTGGAGCGAAAGAATGAAAAGGCATTAGACGGAGAAGAAAGGAGAAAAGAGAGATGGAGTGAATGAGAAGTAAATGAGTTTGAATGAAAGAAGAGCGATATAGAAAGGAGGAGGGATATTATGAAGCCATTGAAAAGTGGCAGGCATAGAGGAGGCATGAGAGGTGAATTATAAAACAAGGAAGTAAATGGGGTGAAGACAAGGACGACAGAGCGGGGAGGTGAGAGGGACACAAATGACACAATTTAAACACGATGTTAAAAGAGGGAACGAGAGATAGCGGGAGGGGGGAATGACTGCGACATCCGGAGGAGACTGAGAGGTGAGAGAGATGAGTAAGGGGGTGAAGGAAAAAGCAAAGAGTCATGAATGGAGGAGTGAAGAGAAAATGAATGAAAGAGGGAGGCAGGTTTCAGAGAGATGGAGGAAGGAAAGCAGCTGAAAGATAGTTTTGACAGAGCGGTCCTTAAAGGGATAGTTCACACCTAAAATCAAAAACACATATTTCCCCTCTTACCTGTAGTACTATTTATCAATCTTAATTGTTTTACCGTGAGTTGCTGAGTGTTGGAGATAGCAGCTGTAGAGATGTCTGCCTTCTCTCGAATATATATTGGAACTAGATGGAACTCAGCTTGTGATGCTTGAAATGCCGAAAAACAGTATTGTCTCTTTCCAGATATGATCCGGTTACTCAAGATAATCCACAGACCTTGTTGTGAGCAGATTCTTGTAGAACTATTTTCTTTCTACTGAACTACAAGTGCCAACTCAATCACCAAGCAGAAGGAAGTATGCATCTATGGGCAAGATGGTCGAGCTCTTGACAGCATGAAATCTATGTATGTATGATGTATCAATGATGTCCTCCTCGCTGAGCTAGCTTAGCGGTGCAAGGTGGGTGAGCAGTGGATACGGTTGGCGGGTAATAGTTCCTTCATGAAACTGCTTACAACAAGGTCTGTGGATAATCTTAAATAACCAGGTCATGATTTCTGGAAAAAGACATTGCTGTTGAGTTTTTCAAATGTGTTGCACCACAAGCCGACTGCATCTAGTTCCACTGTATCTGAGAGAAGCCAGACATCTCTATGGCCTTTATCTCTAACACTCAGCAACTCACACCAAAACAATCTATACTGATACATAACACTACAGGTAAGAGGAAAAAGATGTATTTTTGGTTTTGGGTTGAACTGTCCTTGAGGGATAAGGGATTTTTCTTCTGATTGTAAACAAATGACCAACAATACATTAGTCAAGTTGTTCTAAAATGGTGTGCCATGATGCCTATTCAGGTGTGCCACGGGATTTTGTGATAACCACACATTATTACTGCAATATTCAACTGGGCCTTTACAATTTAAAAAAAGCATACTTGTTGCCATTTGTGTGTGGGAATCATCAGTGTGTAACATATCAAAAGCCCTGACTGGCAGCCAGTGTGAGGGATGATAACATTTAAAAGGAAACAGCTGTGAGTGGGACAACAGATTGCTATATTGTACGGAGCAAATTACAACAAAGCACTAGTGACTACGACCTACCCCCGAAAAAAAGAAAAAAAAAACTGTTAGTTGACAGTATCACAAAATCTACCTGTCTTATTTTTTCTTATCTGTATTGTCTTATGTCGTGATAAGAGTGATAATACACGTTATCGAAGCTATTGTGCACAGATATAAATGCAGGTGTGCCTTGAGATTTTGGCTTGCCCTATGGTGTGCCTTAGGCACAAAAAAAATGAAGACCACTGCATTAGTCTGTCTCTCAGTAGCTACTGACTTCCCTACCATATTTTAAGCTCCGAGGTGACGCCCACTGATTCCTATGAAGACATAAATCTTTATTTCTTTGCCACATAAAAATATACATTTGGTGCACTAGGTAGTATTCAAGGCGGCAGTATGTGGCATTGAAAGAAAATACAAAGACTACAGTGCCTGTGCTCTTGGTAACAAAGGAACATGTCCCCCAGTGTGGCGTTGTGACTCATTTATGTGTTTTCAATCATTTTTGGACCACAATGGAGGTGTTTGGCAAAGATGAATAAGATATATCAGGCTTTGGCTACATAGGCTTGTTAGCAAGATCAATTTAATGTTGGTTTTGGTCTTTCCGTGGGATTTGTGGGCAATAAGGAAAAATACTGAACATTTTTAGCGTTGTCTTCTAAAAGGCAGTGGATCCCAGATCTAAGCGGTACAGCCAAACAAGAGTGAGTATATGGTTTGGGTTTGGTGCTCTTCTGCTCAAGTGTGCATGTCTTTGTGTGTTTCCATACACATGGATTAAGAGTGGATTACTGTGTGATGCCACAGACTGAGTAAACACAAACAGATGAGTTTGTAATGAATGTGCATGTGTGCGAATGAAGTGAGGGAGTGTATAGAACGCCAACAAAAATCTCTGTCTGACCACAGAAACACTGCTGTGTAGAGAGGGTGGAGAGCAGTAAATATTAATTGATATTAGTTGATATTGAATACGAACAAATAAACTTGAATGTGTGTGTTTGTGTTATAGCTTTGGTACAGTTTGGTTAATGGAAGCAGCAAAATCAGTTTGGAATAAATACGGCAACCAGAGTTTTTCTTATTCAGAGGAAACTCGGGATGCACAGCACACAATCTAGACAGCATTAAGCACCTCAAACAGACTAAAATAATGTCACAAAAATAATAAATTTGTGTACAACATTACCATTTTGTTAGATGGTAAAACATGAGAAAATGCATTCAAACACAAAGATAGAGTGAATCCAGCTTGTGTGTATATTTTGCACAAGTCTGTAATGAAAGATTCGCGTAAAGATTCAAACCAGAGCTAGAAGATCCCCCAGTTTGTTAGCGAGCAGAATGACTCGCTGGTTTACGACTATGGCTGCCTGTCTGTAGCTGTGTGTGAAGTCTATGTGTGTGTGTGTGTGTGTGTGTGTGTGTGTGTGAGAGATGTCAGATGTTAGTAGACTCTCAGCATTCACAACTGTGACAGGAGTACAGTGCAGGGCAAAAACTATGACAGCTCAGCTTGCGTGGGACATACTGTACACATCTTTTTTCTCTGTCACTTTCTCTCTCTCTCTCTCTCTCTCTCTCTCACACACACACACACACACACACACACACAGTTACATGCACACAAGTATCAGTATGTGCACGCAATCCATCATCTCCACACATAAACAAAACATGCATTCTCTTCTTTCTCTTCGTAGTGCAGCTACTGTACACGTACACATGCACAGTCACTCTCATGCACACAGACAAGCACACACCCCTCTCTCTCTCCAGGCGCACACACACATTTAAACACACTCCCTCTCACTCACAAGAGGGCTGTGGCAGTAGTGTAGTGCACTGGTTGGGGTAATGGTCTAGTGAAAAACCATTTCACGGCATAGCGAGCAGAGGAGAGGCAGAGAGGAGAGCGCGGAAATCAGGCAGAAGAGACTGATACTGAGGGGAGGGGGAGCAGACAGAAAGTGACACAGACACACACTCACAAACACACACATATGGAAGTATATTGATGACAGGAGATTTAAGAGAGCGCAAAACAAATTCTGAGTGTCTGCAAGGAAACACTGGTGAGCACACAGACGCAGATTCGTAAGAGAAGAATCACATTTGAGCATGCAATCCCGATCATGCTCGCGCTCGTTTTCTGAGTCTGCTCTCAGTTTTCTCCAGCTGTTTGGGCAGCTTTGGAGCACTTGAGATCACAAGAGGTCACTTGCCAACCATTTTTTAATAACAAGCTGCAACAGGACAAATTGACATCTGGACATCAGGGTCATGTCTTTCTCAAAATCAACCCAAGAAAAAAACGCCAGTTTTTGAATATATTGCTCCCCTGTATGGAGCAATTGGCAGCCATATTTAGGATGACATTTGAATTACATATTATATGCTAATTAGGGCTGTAGTCAACCAAAGAAAATCTTGGTTGACTGAAGTCGTACATAATCTTCAACTCATTGATTAGTCGTGGGGAAAAAAAAATTTGCACGTTATTTTTACTTCTGCGGTGGTGTCTGTGTCACTCTGCAGTTACACCTCCAAAACGCTAGTTGGCAGTGGAGGACTCCGTTAAGTGCTGTAAAGTTTAGTTGATTCAAAACAAACATTAAATATGGCTTAATAGAGACAAATTAAAACATAAGTACGCAAATCAGCTTCACTATAACTCGCAGCATTCACAGACGAACACTTGTCTTTATCTGGACACATTTCCCCCACCAATACAACATGCTAACGTTATTAGCACAAGCCTATCGCATTTTACATTGTGTAAATTAGCCTAGCTACAAGCGATCTTTTCCTCTTTTCATATAAAACCAGGGACAACAGCAACATTTAACAAAGGTAACGACACACAGTTTGGCTCCATTACAACTCACAAGGTTCACTGACAAAACAACTGTCTTATACTAAACACGTTTTCCGAGCAAATACAACATGAATACACAAAAATCACGGTTCGGTAAGTACCTCAGTACACAAGTCACGGTTCCGTTTTTTTTGGTACAGTAATGAAAAAAATAGACAACTATTAAATATCTTTTACTTATTGGTAACCTTATTAAAACATACCACCACAGCAGTTAACTCTTTTTACACAATTTTTGAATGAAACAAATATATATAAAATCCTGCTGTTTTTTTAACACATTTTTTGAATGAAAAATATAAATATAAATTTCTGCTTAAACAGTTTTACTCAATTAAAATAAAAAGTATAGTGCAGCTGGTCAGCTTTAAAGCCTGCTCAGATTCAGTTTTACTAGGAACTTACTTAGCTTTCCCACTTTGTTAAAGTGCAGTAAACAAAACATGCTTATATCTAAAGTGCAGCTTAAACAATTTTACTCAACTCCAATGGCGTTGATTATTTCTTTAGCGCGATGGTCAGGGAAACGCTCTTTCTTTTTAAACGACGACGATATCGTAGTTTGCACCAGATTGCTTTTTCTAGTCGTGCCGGTTAACGTTCAAACTCGGGTGGTGTCGCTTTAGATGCGTTAGCATGTTAGTTATTCGACCATTGAGAATTTGGTCGGACGAGAGCATATCGACCAAATAATCGACCAGTCAACCAGGAAAGTACAGCCCTATGCTAATATGCCTTATCCTTTAGCTTACAGCCTCAGTTATTGTAGGCATGTGGATCTTTGTTTGAACCATTCAGTCCCAACAGAATATGGTAAACTACTCTATATCGGAACCCCTTTACACCTTGTATCAAAATGCATTTTGGATGATCATATTGCATTCGGATAGTGCTTGGCCACGTGAAAGTGCAGTTGTAAATGCTCCCAAAACACATTAAGGATGGGTTCTGATCCGACCAGTTAAACCACCTCTGGAGGTGGTCAGGGATGCATCATCACCACACTGAACACTACTGCGTTTTCAATCCATTTACATGGGCAGTAATACATAATTGCACCTGACTATTTCAAACCAGTGAAGTAGCAGCTATTAGCCAATTAGGAAGCTAAGCTATTAGCAAGAAAGCAGCAAGAAAGCTTTTAGATATTCAAGACAGTTGTGGATCGAGTCAAGACAAGACCACGCATCTGCTTTCAATTTGGTTCAGTGGAGACTGGCTACAACTGTTTGATTGTTTGAGCTGGACAGAGCAATCGGTTGTCAGTTGGGTCTTATTATGGACACTGGAGACACGTGTTAATACCAGATGTAAATGTCATCAGGTGAAATGTAAATGTATGATTAGATACAATCTGGATACGAGATGCAATTTAATGCAAGGCGTAAAGGGGTTCTCTGGCACATTGTATGTCTTTTTGCAGCAATCTGCTCAAAGGTAAGCCTTCATAGATGTTTTATTACAATGGTGCAAGAATTTCTCAGTTAAAATTATTCATAAAAACTGACAGAAAAAAATGAATACCCTGTCTTTGGTTGAGAAAATCACACTAGGAATAGAGGTAAATGCAAAGCTTACACAGCCATGGCAAAATATACCTAGTAACTACTTTTAAATTGATTTGACTCTCAAAATCACATTTAAAAACTATCATTTGCCAACAAATTAAAAAGGATTTTAGCCATTTAGAATCAATGTGTTCTGTTTTTGTTAGAAAAAACAGACACCACATACTGCACTTGTCTTGCACTTGCAAATGCTACTGTCCCAATTTTTATTTGAAAGTATAGTAGAAGGATGGGTTTAACAGTTTGACCTTCACTTCCCGGTGAAACTGAAGAGATGATGCTTTGCCCTTAGTTTGAATCTGCGCTCAATGGATTTAGACTGGCAAAAGTCAGCAGCTTTGTTCATTAGAAATGTGAGAATCCCTCCTGCCAGCTCAAATGTAGTTACACAATTCTTCTTGCTGCTCACATTATTTGTTACGCTCAAGATGCATCCTCCCTTGCGTACAAACCTAATTCTGCTCTTACAAATCTGCGCCTGTTCATGCTCAAATATTGACTTGCAGACCAAGTAGTGCTTGAATTTGTTTCCCGGGCTCTCGAATCTTTTGTCGTCAGTATACTTCCATACTTGCACAGGAACACACACTGCAAGAGGGTTCATCTTTCTTCTTTCAACAGACCCTTCAATTTACCCATAAAACACACCACCCCATCACTTTCAGCACTGACACACACTCACTTCTCTCTCTCTGTTGAACACACAGTCACACACACATAATGGCTCAAACGTCCCATCCTTTTCACTCGAGCTGTTTCAAGGATTTCAAAGGGATTTAGATCGACATGGAGCATTTGGTAGCTGCATACTGCCTCAGTGAGACTACTTAGCCCAAATGTGAAGTGTCTCTTTCTCTCTTCCATCTCTCTCTTCAACTCTTTTTGTGCCCCTTTTTAATACTTCTTCATCATCTTCCTCTTTCTCCTCCTCTTCATCCCCCCTTCTGACTGTCTCCCATCGTTCCCTTTCATCCTCTCCTTATTCTCTCCCCCTCTGTGTCCACACCTCATCTTTCCCCTTCATTAAACAACTCTCCTTAAGTGAAATAAAGGGTTCCTCTGAGAACTGTTAAATCTTCACTCTTGCTTAAAGGGTCTTTTTTTCCCTCCTACATCCATGCTGTTATCTTACACCACCTACCTTTCTCTTTTCCATACATCACTTATCCCTGAATTAACAACTCTCTCTATCACTGCTTGCTTCCCATTTACTTCCATATTTCTCCCACATCCTGTCCTCTATTGTCTTTTGCTAACCCCTCCCTTCCTAAAATCAATGATGACAAAGAGGAACAGCATAATCTCTATCATTCACTTCTGTTCCCGTCTTCTACCCCCTCCTGCTATTTCTTTCTTATTTTGTATGACTGATAGAGAGTGGGAGGATTTCCTCTTTGCCCCATCCATACGTTTCTCTTACTCTCAGTCCATCTGTCTCACTCTCAATGTCCTTTTCTCCTTCCGTAAATCGATAGAAAAAGATTTTGCTTCCTTTCTGTCATCCCTCTATCAGGCCCCCCACCCTGCCTCCCACCTGTGTAGAAATCGATGAATAAGGGAAGGCTGGTTCTAATCCGTATCAGTCATATCGTTCTGCTCAGCCAGCACTTTGGACTGACTCAATTAAAACACAGCTCTGAAGAGGCTGCGGTTTGTGTGTGTGTGTGTGTGTGTGTGTATATGTGCGTGTGCATGTGTAGTATGTGCTGCCTGTGATATACCTACCGTAGGCTAATACAAGTATGTACATGTAAGTGCGTGCAATGTTGTATATAGGTGTGTAGGGCCACCTCAAGAATCTAGCCTGTGACTGCAGTCAGAAAAAAGACATCAGTCACCATTCTTGTAGCACAGTATATAAAAAAAATAAATCAAAATAAAATAATAATAATAATAAAAAATATATCAACGTAAAAAAATTCAAGTTGTTTGGACTTAAAGCCACAGTGTGTAGGAATTTCTCCCATCTAACGCTGAACTCATATATTGCATTCAAACGGATAGCACACTCTAGCACCTCACTGTTTCAAAAGCGTATTGCAACAACGGTAGCCGCTCTGTACCAAAAAGCTATGATAACATTGATGAAACCATGTCATCCGATACTTCATGGAGTACTCATTCAGGCTCCTACACAGACACATGTGATGAGAGTTGACAAACGCCCTCACCATGCTGGCTGTGTTTACAACGTAGGACTGTTGGGGCACGTGTAAATCGAAACGAACCAATCACGTCTTGTCTTATGACAACTGACAAGTGGCTCAACCTCACACACCTCATCCCTCTCCTCGCATCACTGTGCCGCAATGGCGGTGCTGGCCACTAACAGCTGTTAGCCGCTGTTAGCGCTGTTAGCTGTGATTGCATTACTTCTCTCCTGCAGCAGCTCCTTCCAGCTGGGAAAGGCTATCCCGATGTTGACCCTTGTTTTTTTGAATTTGTCGGTCTCGTTGCCCTTTTGAGCTTTCTTAGCTTTGTTTTTCTTGCAATTTTTTTCCCCTAGGATTCTATGAACATGATGCTGGTCAATCATGTTTAGTCTTGTGTTGGTCATGCCCCTGTTTTAGCCGATGTGCTGGTTCTTGCTCGTACCTAAGGAGTGCAAGCCCGAGCAACAGGATGCTGATGCAGTTCACTTTACGGCCACTTTTGTCATTAATAACAAGGATTTTCTGAAAGTTACATGCAGAACCTTCACAAATATAAGTATCAGCACTTAAAGTAAAAAATATAGCTGTTTTAACAACAAACCAAGCCAGTCCTTTCTTGACGCAATCTTCTCTCTGATCAATATTAAAACAATGCAAACCATGATGAAGACAGGTATCCAAGCCAACCGCTCCCTGCACTCGTTCTTCATAACACACCACAGATCTCAATCCATGAACAATTCATCCATGTTTGTATGTGGAATTCAGAACAGGACAAGCTACTGTGATTACAGTGAGGTGCATGGGGAATTCAAACCTGAAACTTGCTCGTGAAAAATAAATAAAACTCCTGACAGGTGTTGCCTCAATAGTTTAAACTTTCAGTAGACAGAACTAGACTCAAAAGACACTGCAGCCTGATTTCTTTGAGTCTTCCCAAAACTTCTACATTTTTACAGTGTAATGTGCATTTACAACAGTGATGATGTCTCAGGTGTGTTCTACAATTGTGGCTCTGTATGTGTCTGACCTTAACTTTGAAGCATGCAGACACGGGAAAATCTCATGATGAAAAATTACTGAATACAGATTTTCCCCCTCAGACCACACTGTAGTTATACATAGAATAATTTAGTTCAGACGGCACATTTACAATGACATATCCATAAAAATATCAGCCCCCTTCTTTCTAATTGTCTTTTCTTTGGAAAAGCCTTCAAGCTTTCACTGTGGTTTGCTACTTGGTGTAAAAACCGCTCCAGGTTTTTTTTAAATAATTACAACAACACCTGGCTGTGTGTTATTAGTTGGATTTTGTCACTGGTTCATATTGAAGGCCATTCTTTGTGATTACTTCACCCCAGGCATGCACTTAATATTTCAGATGGAGTGAGAAAGCTTTACATGCACATTCACATGCATGCAGACACAGGAAAAAGGAAATCCATTCATACACAATCACTCTCTTGATCACACTCTTGCACAGCCACATTCTATGTGTGTTTGATAGATTAATGCTCCTTGTTCATCAAAGATGATATTAGTAATATGTCATTTTAGTCTCTAGTGATGGAGAAGAAAATCAAGCACCTGTCTTCTGTGTGTGAAGTGAGCTATGCTTCAGCTTTTTAAATGGCACACATCAGAGAGGAATCTAACACCAGACTTTTGTTTGTTTTTTCATTTAGTACCAGATGTCAAGCTGTGATTTCTTCTCCTTCATTTGCTTTCCAAACTCACATCACATTTAACTTGTACCCTTCAGTAACTCTCTGCCATTTCTGGCCACAGGCAATGGTCTGTGATGCCATCCACCTCCACTCAAGCCGTAGGATAACAACAAGACAGGGTAAAACAAGCTC
Source organism: Epinephelus lanceolatus (assembly GCF_041903045.1). Classification (NCBI taxonomy): domain Eukaryota; kingdom Metazoa; phylum Chordata; class Actinopteri; order Perciformes; family Serranidae; genus Epinephelus; species Epinephelus lanceolatus. Next base: position 13,545,001 of record NC_135747.1, read on the forward strand.
ATTCACCTTGTTCTTCCTCCTGCACTCCATCTTTCCTACCTCCCACTTCTCCCCAACCATGCAGACTTCCTTCCGTTCATTCACCCCTGCCCTCAGTCGCAGCATCCCGGGCTTTATTTAGTCCTCCCACTATAACTCTCCATCCATTCATTTAATGCTATATACCATCTCTCGGCCCATCCATTCATTCATTCTGGAGAGAGCAGTAATTGCAGCGGCTGGTGAAAAGCCATCCATTTCCACAGGCTAATTACTACAGCCTCTTAACAAAGTAGCACTAAAGGAGAGAGAGTAGACAAGCGCATTCACAAGTACATGCTTGTTCACATTCACACACATGGTCACCTCTGTACACACACACAGCTATTCTAATGAGACTTTTCCATAGTTCATCATTTTTTCAATCAGTATGTGTTGACCACACAGGAAGACTCTACGTAAGTCAACTACGTCCTGTTCATCAGTTAGATATGCACTGGGGGCGGAAAAAAAAAACAATACATGAAACCGATAATTGTTTTTGCAATTCCTTTTTTCTCCCTACATATTAAACAAAAAAGATGCAATATGTTAGTTAATGAGCTTTAGAGGTGCTTGAGGGCCGATTTTGTTACATTTGGAAAGATCCAGGCTGGCTGTTCCCCCCTGTTTTCAGACTTTATACTAAGCTAGCCAGCTGATAGATGTAGTTTAGTATTTAACATAAAGACAGGAGAGAGAGGTATCAAACTTCTCATGCAGTAAAGTATTCCTTTAAGGTGAAATATAAAACCAAAATATATAGTACATGCATATACTACATACAGTAAGTAGGACAGCTTAAAATTAAATAGAACAGTTTTAAGAGACCTATTGTACTTTTCTTTATTTTCTGTACTTTATTTTTTTTATCTTACACATGGTAAAAATAAAAGTAATCCCTGCGAGCAAAGGCTTCAGACTGTTTTGAATACTCTGTTTTTAACTTTTTTTCCCTTCGTTTGAGACAAGCTGACGTTGGCTTGTAACAGATTTCTTTATATGGTCATCTGCTCCAGGCACGCTACTGCAAGTGCATAAGATGCACTGCTACATGTAGCTACATGCTAATGTCAGGGAAACACGTAAACTTGGTTGGTGATGTTATTCATTCCTCCCCGATTCCAGATCATATTCCTGCTGAAACATGTCCGGTTGTGTTTAGAAGCTTTTATTTTCCACAGTAGAAGGTACCACTATTCCCCATTACAGTCATTCCCAGGCTGTGTGTACACTGCCAACTTACATGTAGATAAACGCTAGCGTCAGGGAAACATGTACTCTTGGTTGCCAATGTTGTTAATTTCTCCCCACTTTTGGATCATATTCCCGCTGGATCATGTCATTCCCCAATTTTTATGACGATGCAAAGATGCTGAGATACAGAGGACCCAGAAAGGCTGACTAATCAGACCAGACCGGGCATTTTTAGTGAGGGGGGGCTCAAAGAGACAGACACTAAAACAGAGCTTTCTCAGAGAGACGGTGAAAAGAGATGTTCTAGTACAGACAGTTTGAGCAAAATAAGAGTTTTGGCCATTTAAAAATGTAAAGATATTCCAGCAGAAACAACAAAACAAAAAACGAAACAATTCCGTTATAATCATAATGCTTTGTCTTTTCTTCTCTTCTCTTGGCTTAAGAACAAAATATGTTGGACTGTTATTTACCTGCTTGTAGCATTGTGATCCATCTTTGAGCAAATAAAAATGTGTCTTAGTGGGTGGTGTTCCTGTGTGTGTTTACAAAACACACTAAAAGCTGTGGGCTGGGGAGTAAAGTTTCAAAACCAGAAATCTCAGCACCTGGCAAAGTAATCGCTGAGTCATTGCTATTGATCAACCACCCTGTGAAACCTCTGCAGACATACACCATTTTGGTCACTTTGTGCTATTGGGCTGTAAAGTCTCACTCTGCCCTGCTGAGAGACACGGCCAAAAGAGTGACGGTGATAGACGACGAAAGTGAAAGTCTGCAAGAGAGGCAGAGAAAGAGAGTGAAAGAATAAAATAATCATGGGCAAATTTGCTTATTTGTTTACAACACCAAAGAAGCAGCAATCATCTTTATTCACAAACCTCTTTCCACTGAAATGTCAGCGAAGCACTAGAATAAAGGGCTAAGAATTAAGACTGGAGCACAGTTAAATGTCACGGCGCTGTTGAGCCTCTCGTACAATTAAGACCACAGAAGGTCAATTTTCCCCAAAGCACGCAGCTTAGAGCGTCTCCCATGAATACAACGATTAATACTACTTAATGCAAAGCGTATCCTGTTTATTTAGTGTAAGTTTGTGAGGGAGTTAGTTTTGTGTGTGTTTGTATGCATATCAGTATGTAGACCTATCAATCAAATTAAATCCCGTTTTTTTCTTCTTCTTTTTTTAAATGGCATTTAAAAGTTATCAGGCAGGTGATATCCCAACACTTGCAGCAGACATCAACACACATGCTGACACACACAAACTTGTTTTTGTCACTATGGAGGACATGGCATTACTCCCTGGAGACTTAACCTCAGCAATAACCACTACCTGCCTAAACTCAACCCTTACCCTAATCCTAAATGTAACCAGAAACCAAGTTATAACTCTGAAAGTTAGGCTGCTTTCACACTGGTAACTGGCTTCATTTTTGGTCAGGGATAAAGAAAAAAACACATTGTTGCCTTTGAGTACATTTAGGTTGACTTTGACACCTTCTTAAACATCAAAATCAAGGTCATTTTTTCCAGTCCCAACTGCCTATAATTCATGGCTTAGTTTTAAATATGGACAACAAGCTTTATTAATGTTATTACACTCAGAATTTTTATAATAACAACTAGTAGGCTTTACAAAAGCCCACAGACAACAGCAACGGCAGAAAATATAAAAATAAGAACTTCAATTCTTATTCTTGCACAAATTTAAATTTGAGCACTTTCAGTTTTCCATGTCTATGAATGTCTATTTTCAAATTCGAAAATCCCTCAAATTCACAAACTGTCAAGGACTTCACGGACCCATGGGAACCCTGATTGAATGACAAGTAATTCAGTTATTGAACATTTGGTAACTGTCATCCGCATCATCTGCTCTACACAGTCCACACATGGGGAAGTAAAATTTCTTTGACTGACAGCACCTCATGCTGCATTTTCACTGTGCTTTGTGTGGACATTTATCCTCTCTGTTGTTCACAGATAACCAACTTAGTTGTAGGGAATATGAGAATTACTAGATGAAAATGTATGTCATATATAATGACATATGTTTCACTCAGTTTTGATTGGGGAACTTCAAAAATACACAAAGTAAGACACAAGCACATCAACTCACCTGGTGATACACATAGGTGTTACTGTGACTACAAAATCATCTGTATAAGTGTATGCTTATACAGATCAATAGATTACTCAGCAGTTCATGAACAGCAGATTTATTCCAAAGTAGTTCACACTTCTGTGGTTGGTCTGCTTTGCTATCACACCACAAACATCCTTCACAAAATTCTGTGCCTTAACCAAACAGATTAGGTGTGGGGGCTAACTTTTTGTCCCCAAATGGGAACTGAGTCCCCATAATAACAGTGTGCTAAGAGATTTTTGTCGCCACAACAAGATTAATAAAAACACACGAGCACAACCACGCACACACACACTGACCAAAAAAAAAAAAAAAAAAAGATCCTAAACAGTGAAACAGGAGACGGCTGTGCACTTTTTCAGTTCAAAACGCAGCTTTTTTTGGTGTGTGTATTTTTTATATATACTTATATATTTTAGGAAAAGAGAGTGAGGAAAGTGAGGGATAGAAATGAAAGAGAGAGAGGGAAGGGGAAGCAGCGAGTGTGGTGGAAGAGAGAGAGAGAGAGATGGGGATAAATAAATGATAGTAAGAAGGAAGGTAAGACGATAGCAGGGAGGATAGGATTAGTCTCTGCTGCAAAGCCTTTGGAGAAATACACACAAAACCACACACACACACACACACACACACACACACACACACACAAATATTCAGCTGTGCACACACCATACCGTGACACAGACACATATTATACATGCAGTAAAAAAATAAAATAAAATAAAAGACTGAAGACACACACAAAATCACACATACATTTAAACCCAACACACACGCACACACACACACACACACGCACACACACACACACACACACAGGTCTATCCAATCCGTTCTTAACAGTTAAGCTTGTCCTTGAAAGTGCAAGGTGGGGAGTTGATAAGGGGACAGAGAGAAAGAGAGTCAGGGGTGAGGCATATATAGAGGGACAGAGAGAAGGATGAGGAGAAAGGGAGCCGAAAAAGTGAAGGAAGATAATTTGGTTTCCTCTAAGCCCCCTCCCTGCCACCCAGATAGTATATCCGTCTACCTCTACCCCCCCCCTACACTCCGTCTGTGTCTCTCACTCCTTCTCTCTACGCCAAACTTCCCGACTTAAAAAAGTTCCCCTTTGAGGATTAGAGGGAACAAAGAAAGGTGAATTCCAAGGAAGACTGAGGGAGAGGAAGAGAGAAGTACGGGGGGATGGAGAGGAGGTAGGGGTTAAAGGGGAGACAATTTGCTGGACAGAGACGTACAGATGATGGGAGACAGGACAGAGACAGCAAAGATGAGAGCGGGGAAATTTTTTACTCCCTCTGCCATTTTTCTGATGTCAGCGCCTTAGGTAAGAGAAATCTCTGCTGGGTTTTTATTTGTGGATTCCTGTATTATTTATTTATTTCTCTATGATATCTCAGGAGCAGGACTTAGCATAAGACCATAAGCACATAAGAGCAGCACACCCACCTTTCTAATGTGGGCTTGTGTGTGTGTGTGTGTGTGTGAGAGAGAATGTATGCATGTGCTGGTGCATGTACAGAATCTGAATACCAAGTCTGGAAATATATGTTTTTTTTGTGTGTGTGTGTGTGTGTGTGTATGTGTGATTGTGTGACGGCAGGAGCAGGTGGCTACAGTGGCAGGTTAGATGGAGCTGTAATAGGATGAGAGTGACACTTTCTCTTTCTGCCTCCCTCACACACACTACTCCGCTTTCAGATGATTGGCTCCAGTCGGGGGGGTAGTGATGGCTAGGGTGTTTTTTGATTCAATCCTCTATTTCCTCTATTTTTTATCTCTTCTAATCTCAAGAAAGTCTTGACCCCTTTCTCCTATTGTCTCCTTGTGTCATACTGCTCTAGTCTCAACATGCTTTATATCTTGTCCTCTCCATTTTAACATTGCTCTTTCCCTTCTCATCTCCTGTTTTTCTTTTTCTCTGGTTCTCCTGTCAAGTATTCCTTCCCCTCCGCCTGTCTACACGTATACAGATATTTTTCAAAAAGGATGAATGCCCCCTCCTTAAAAAAAGAAAAAATAATAATATTGCTGTCCACACAAACTTCACTTTCCAAAATATCTCTGTCCACACTAAAAGGCAAAAACATCTCCCATCGCAAAGCTGTCTACCACAGTCTCCGCATATCACAAAGGGAATAAAGTGTACAGGCTAATGTTACCTTTTTCAAAACACCTACTGGAAATCTTATCACTGTATATTCCCCTTCTATATAAGGACGGAAGAGCTCACTCAAACAAACGAGTGAGACACTACGTTCTACATGTCCACACAGATACAAAGTCACCAGAGTTTTGAAAAATATGCACCTTAGGAAGCATTTTTCCTGACCTAAAACTCCAAATCAGTAAGACAGGTTTTATTATAATGACTAACACTACACAATGAGTAATTATGAATCATTTTCAGCCTGTTCTCATTCCCAGGTTCTCAAATATAGACGCTAAGTCACGCCCCTCGGCGTGTAATATCGACACCAATGGAAGTGTTTGGTGTCTTTATGTCTTTATGCACCCACTTTCAACTCCAGTGTAAACCCACCTGTGGCAATACTTGACGCTGAGAGCAACTGATGTTGTATAAAGAGGGAGAGATGGCATGTAGGGAAGTAGGGGAGGTGGATGGGTCAAACGAAACCAGACTTACATTCAGGAGAACACCGTGCGTGTCCCATATGAAACCAAAAGTCAGCGTTGTTTTAACGTGAAGTTGTGTAATTTACATTTTGTTGTTGCACACTGACATCACTCGTGATGTATTTATGTCATGTTACATTACGTAACAAACAAACTTATTTTAAGCAAAAACACAATCTTTTATCCTTAGCTGAACCCAAAAGTTTTGTTACCTAAACCTAACTGCAACTGCTCCACATTAACCATGTGTTACGTTGTCTTTCAGCTGTGTGCGTCACATACATACACTAAAAGGTGTCCTGTGCATCGCAATGAGACACTGAGGGACGTCACAAAGCGGCAGTATTTGACGAATTGGGAATGAGAGGGGTTTGTTATTCTTTTTAATGTCTTTATATATTAATAAATGGAGACATAGATCAGGCAATTTCCACTTAATGAGAAACACAGAAAATACTCATTAAATATGTAGAAGTTCTTTAATTATGTAGGTGAAAATACTCCAGTTGTGTATGAATTGTAGAGAGAAATATGTTATAAGTTTGTTTATGTGGTGTGTATGACTGTACATGTTAAAAGGATGAGGTACACTGGGTTCATGAAAAAAAAGAAGGAAAATGGACAAAGAAGTGTGGAAAATGGAGGCAATATTTGCTTTTGTGCTGGATGACATGCTGTGGAAGGAGGCAGAAATCCACTTGCTACGCTGAGCTTTTGTTCGGTATGTGGACCTGAATCCATGAACAGATATGTACACATGTAAGAACACACAAACACACAGAGCCCACCGCGAGTTGTTCTTTCCGGGGGTCTTGCATGAAAAGAAATACACACAAACAGTCTTTAAAGTTTAAATCTTGTCTGACCTATATTGCATGACCCCTGAGAAACCATCTCTTTTCTGGTAGTCAACTTTCCCAGAAATTGAGCAAACAAACTGCTTGTTTGACCCAACTGAAATGCATACTTTACTTATGTCACAATATATTTGATGTGGTTGGGCCGATAAGGTGTGATGACAAGCTTACACAGCAGGAAATCTATATCCTCAAGGGAAATATCTGCTTGTTGCACGCACAAAATTCTCAAAATCCTCACAAAGAGACGAGAAACATCACTGATCAGTTTTCAATTTGTCTGAAAGCTCTGACTTGGCTGCAGGGTCAGATATTACCTTCAGTACAAGGGTGGATAGTGTCATCTATCAAATACCCCCCAAGAAATGGAGATGGAAGTTTTCTTGCAGACACAAGCAGTCTGTTGCCGATTGGCCAGGACGTAGACTTAGCTCTAGTCCAGGTGGGGGAGACCAAGGGGGATGGGCAAGGGAAGGAGGACAGAATTAGAGAAAGCAGGATGGGTGGAGAAGAAAGAGAAATGTAAGGAGAGAGCGAGACGGGGATTAGAGACCCTCTGAAAGGCAGTCACTTAATTTCCTGGCTAACCTGGCTATGATTATCTCCTGGGTGGGAATGGAATGTTTGATGTCCTGGAACCAGACTAATCCTTGGTGACTAACCTCCACCTCTCATTTCCTCTGGATTAGCTCACTCTGCTACTTAATAAAAAAGGTGGAGGTGGATAGATATGAACCTAAGAGAAAGTGGGAGAAAGATTGTCTCTCTTTCTCTGACTGTGAAAACCGTCCTCCTTAAAAATGACTGCACTGGCCATTAGTTGAAACATTTTAAATTAACTGTCTGTGTTTTTCCTGGCAGGGACCTCTTGTGGCTTTGTGAATGATGACTGTTGTCTCTGAGAAGCAAAGGTGCAAGTTAGTGTGACACTGCTGTTGTAGTACCACAAAACCTTGTAAGGAGAAGATTGGGGTGGACAAAGCTGCTTTCATCTCATCTCCTATCAATAGGATTCTTTGACCACTCTCTAACCTTAAGTAAGCAGTAGGGCTGGGGCAAAATGCTTATCTCCTGATATGATATCATACTTGAGTGCCAATTCAACATGTACTGTGAATTTGAAGTATTCCGATCTAAGTATTGCAATTTGATGCAATGTGCTTCTACTTATGTTAACTTTTTTAATACGAGGCCATGGGAAGAAAAGAGTTGAATCATACACTTCTATAGACTGTGTGGCATGAGACATATTTCCAAAAATAATGTATGGCTTCAACTTTGTTTTTCTTGAAACCACAGTAATAGCGGGGAGGTTTTTCCACCTCCGCATTTGAATTGCAATGATTTAGGCATTAAATAATCATTAAAAATGAAACTGCAATATTTAAGTAAGTTGATTTTTTTCCCCACTTTCCTACTGTGCAGTACAGTTTTTGTGCAAAATTTAAACGAGGGGAAAAAAATGTATATCTCATTTTATATTTCTTATGCGATCCTGTAGGCAAATAACGGATGGGATGGAAAAGAGTGAAACAGTAGTAGTTCAATCACATAGAGACGGAAGGATAACCGAAGAGAGGACAGGATAACTTAAGGAGTGCTGTTCATTATCAATATTTTGTCTCATCTTCGTGTACGAACAGCAGATTAATTAAACACATAAAACACAAGCACACACACACATACACACTCATTCTTGTCATGGTAACCAGTTGGCTGTGACTTCTTGCCTGTTTGGACTGATGTATTGGTAAAGCTGAAGGTGCCACAGTGCCTCCAACAATTTGGGACCTCATGATTGAGGGTTATTTGAAAATTCACACAAGAACTGCAAGGACTTGCAACTCCCACAAATACACACTTTTAACGCCACTAAAAAGCTGCAAATTAACTAACAATTTTTCAGAAAAGCTGTTGCCAAATTATGCTCAACAGTCTTTCCCTGTTTTTTTTTTTTTCTCACCAGGCTTTTCTCAAGAGGGAAAGCCTGAAGTGTTGCCAGGTTACCAGCCAATCTGACCAATGACATGTCACTTGACCCTTCTCTCGGCCAATGCCCTGCCTCCAACAACCGGCTGGGCCCCAGCTGGCCAATTAGCTTGCCTCTTAGTGTGGAGCTCGGCCAATGAAAAGCCCCGGGAGACTTCTGTTCATCTGAACTCACAGATGGGAGGACAGAGAGGGAGAGTGTGTGTGTGTGTGTGTGTGTGTGTGTGTGTGTGAGTGAGTGAGTGAGTGAGAGAGAGAGAGAGAGAGAGAGAGTGTGAGGGACTTGGCCTGAATTCCCTAACACTATTGAGACATCTTCACTGAAGAGGTTGGCTAGTTTTGAGTTAGCAGTTGGAGACAAATCTCTCCATTAAAAGCGACCAATGGGAGAATTACATTGCAAGTAGCAGAAGTAAAACGGAAACCAATCTGCAAATATGCCAGATTTTAACATGGCGGCTACCTATTCTTGATTTCTTAACATTGTAAGTTTCTGCAAAACCCCTTTTATCGTAGACATTCTATAATCTTATGATCACATCATAGTTTCTGTCCAGCTATAACTAGGCTCCACTGTAGAGTTTTGATTATGACCCTTAATATGGATGTGTTACACGCAGCAGAGTTTCAGCTTCAGCTCAAATTACTTTCTTTTCTTAATCACTTTCTATCTCTGCTTCACTTTAAAACTAATAAAAATCACTAAGGCAGGCCAACCTTTTACTGTCCATTAGGCCCAATTTAAAGAGGAGCACTCAAAAGTAAAGTTGGCAAACGGTGAAAATTTCAGTATTAAATGGAAAGACCTAAATGTTACTGGGTTGGAAAACTGTATTGAGAAAAAAAAAAACACAAAATACAGACCAGAGTGGAACTTGAAAAGCTTTCCTTGCCTCACTGGTTACACTGATTTGGAGTGAAACCTCTCCCAGCATTTTAGCAGTATGTCTATTTTTTATCACAAAAAAACATTAAGTGAAACTGACTTTCTTTCAGTCAGCATTTTGGACAGCTGTATTGAAATGCCACACTTACATAAGCTCCCCCTCTCTCAATTTCTCAGCATGTGACTTGAGTTTCTTCTATTTCTGTACAACTCTTGCTGAATCTTTCCCTGACACACACTCTTCCCCATGTTTAAAGATAACACTTTCTCTCTCAATTGCAATTTCAGTTTGCTTCATTGGTGTGGCATGAAAGCTCATCTGTGCTGACTGGGAAATATAAGAGCAAAGTAATAAATAAAACAAATGTGTGCGGAACAATGCAAAAGTTACAACAGAAAAGTTTATCTCATATAAGTGGTGTGTTTTTATGAATGCATTCATTTCTATGCACAGTGCTGTGTTCTACAAATATGCAACATGTGAGGTGTTAAATAAACAAGTAAACACTCTATACATACCTCGACAAAGCCGTCTGTGTGTTTATGTTTGCCTGTTGGCTTTTTTCTCAGAGCTTGAAGTCATGAGAGCTTAATAGAAATTTAGATTTAATCAAATGTAACAACAATAACATCCATGACATACCTTAAATAATTTGGGCATTATTTTCTAATTCTATCAATCTGTTTTCTGTTCCCACTGATCCTGTGCGGTGATAGTACAAATGTCCATGGACAAGATGTATAAATTATGTGTTTGCTCAAAACCATGTATATGCCATTTCCCACACAAACTAGTATTTATAAAAGTTGAATGTGCGGTGAGAATGTGCGCACCTTAGGCATTCAGATCAAGCTTAAACAGGGTTTTCTAGAGCCAGATATTGGTGAAAGGATCAGATGGGGAAGAAATATAAGGTAATAGATGGAACCAGAATAAAGATTGTTTCCTTCGGTTGTATGTCAGTTTCACTAAGGCTGATTCCTGGACTCCTGGCAATGTTCGGAGAATCAGGCTCAAGCATTGTCCAGAGTTTCCCTTTCACATATGTAGCACACGACAGGAGAATGTCAAAAAGCGTTTGCACCCACTGGAAGCACTCTGTTTGGTTAAGATGAGGCAGGACATAATGTGGATTATACTGCGGTCATGTGGCTGCAATGTAAATTGGTCATGAATAACAGAGTCTCTTGCCCGTTCTTGCATTTCTCTGATGATTGTGACTTCAGCCGTTACTGACAAAAGTTCCAGAATCACGTAATTTCTCTAGTTAGACATATTTACTGCCTTCTTTGTGCAAATGACCCTTCTTCTCCATCACTAAATGTTTCTTTTCTTCTGGTTTTACGAGAGCCACATGATCAAAACATCAACACCCCCACCCGCTCACTGTGAATTCTCCGAACAATGACCTGCTCTATTCACACATGGGCTCAATCGGACATTACACGGACCTTATATTAGGGAGCTGGCAAGGTAAAGTCCATTATATGGTCCATTCCAACTGATTGGGACGTTTGCACCCTCACATACATCTCCTCTAGGTAATGTCTAGATAATTTCAGGCTTGCAGTGCCTATGTAAAAGCAGCTTAACTGAATTATTTTTTCAGTCTACAAAAAAAATCAACACTTATGAGCACTGCATTTTTAAAAAAAGAATATTTTCATTTACATTTGAGCCATCATCTTCTCATGTTAACGCTCTTTTCATTTACCCTCAATTGTGAAGAACAGTGACAAGTCTGTTTCAGTAATAGCTCTATTAATTAATCATTAATCATCTCTCTGACATGTAATAATGATGAATGAGATAGCCACGCTGGTTTATGACAGAACCATGCTTATGTACAGCTTTATCAATGTGACAAAAATACTGCTATACATCTTTTAATTTTTGTGTGAAATTTGTCATGTTTCCTAAAGTTTATTTGGTTACCTTCTTGTGCTGAGAGTAATCCCTGCTAATCATCAAAGCCAATAAGATTTCTAATAGATTAGCCGACATGTCATATATACAAATTTCCCCTTAAGTACTGCAGCTTTAAAGTATTCAACAGGAGGTTCAAAGGGCAGGTTGTGTTGGAGGGGACACATTGGTCATCGAAGGAGGTTGTGTTCCTAATGTTTCTCAACATCTTCCACTCCCTGGTATTCCCGCAGACTCTCTTTTCACCATATGACTTTCAGGTGACTCTCTCCCACTCCCTGACTCAGTCTCTTTAGACATCTACACTTCCTTAAACCTGCTCTTATTGTGAAACTCGCTGATTCTCACTACTGTATGACTCTCAATCTCTCCCTGTCCCTCCCTCTCCCAGTATTTCTTATCTACCAGATGACTCACCATATTTCAACGTCAGATATCTCTCCCTCAGACGCTCAAGAGCTGCATGCTGCTTTAAGAATCGCTGACAATCTCCAAATACACACACACACACACACACACACACGCACACATGCTCCCATGCTCACTCACTGACAAATGTGTATAGAGCGCTCACAGGTACACATATTTGACACTTAGAGGTGTGTATGTCCTTGACAACACAGCTGAGCCAACAATCTAGAAAAACATGTACACACACGAACAAACACACACTCACACACACATGCATGGCAGTTGGCTATCTGTCCTGTCCACAGTGCAGTGGCCAGTGGTGATAACACTCTCCACTGGACCAAAACTCATCACTCTTTACACACATACCTGGACAAGGCTCTGTTTGTGTGTGTGTGTGTGTGTGTGTGTGTGTGTTTGCCTTTTGGCATCTTTTTCAAAGACTGAATAGAAGTCATGAGAGCTAAAAAGAAATCGAGATTTGATAAGACGTAACAACGTCAACATGCATGAACTCTGCCTGGAAGGAACACGCAGACATCTAAACACACAGCCACGGCTATGACCGCAAATAGGTTTTCCAAGAATGTGACCTCTACATAGTAAACTGTATTATTCCAACCATTTCTGCCAACAGCACTGCAACAAGAGAGGCTTTCACACTAGATTAAAGGATAATTTCTATTTCTGCATGTGATATTGATGTGGCCCTTTTCGGAATATGCCAGATGAAAACACATGCAGGGCTTGGATCTCTGGGAGCAATGGCCATTGTGTGTATGTGTGTTGAAAAATGTATATGCCCATGTCTAGATACATATAGACAAAGTATAGCCATTAAAAACAAAGGAATCAAAGGTTTGTTTGGTTTGTTCATAAGTAAAGGTCAGGTTAAATCATGTGTCTTAAAGTAGTTTTATGATTTACAATTAAATAAATAAAAAATACATCTCCATATATCTATTTATAGAGCTAAACAAAATTTAATTAAAGTCTTTTTTCTTTGGTTCTAACACAGATTTAAAAGTAACACATCTACAAACCATATTTTGTCTATCTATTGTATGTGCCCACATATCCTGCACAGGATCGGATCACATTTGAGCTGGAGCCTGTCCCAGCTCACATTGGTAACCAGGTAGGGTATACCTTGGACATGCCACACAGCCCAGACAACCATTTACACTCGCATTCACACCTACATGCAGTTTTAGGTTGCAACTGTACCTGGACTGCATGTCTTTGGACTGTAGAGAGCTTGCGCGCGAGACCAGCGAAAGCACGTGAACACACATTAACGCGGTGCCCATGTCACATGGCCTCTGCGCAAGCGCGCACACATGAGCGCAGTGCGCAGAGAGGCAGTTAGAGCTGCAGGCTACAATGAGGCTAAAAACAGTTTTTTTCCAAACAACTTTTTATGTCGGGGCTTCAGGACACTTGGATCACTACGGACGAGCAATATGGAAATATTTTGTGGTTTCAATTATGTGTTTTTGGACGTTTGAGCCTCCCTCAGCATATGGGTGAGTAGATAATGGATGAAATTTCATTTCTGGGTGCACTATCCCTTTAAGGTAAAAGTGCAAACCACTGAGCCACTATGTCGCTCTGAAACTGTGATTTCAAGTTAAGGAAATTATTTTTTTTCTGTGGTCAGAGCACTCGTCTTCCATGCAGAAGGTCCAGGGTTTGAATCCTGCTGGGGTTGACATCAGCAAAGGCACGCGGTCGCAAGAGATTCCCACCGCCGAATCAAACGGGATCAGATTCCTTGAGGAGGATTCAGGAAAAAGAGAGTAACTCCTGAATCTGAGCCAAGTCCTCATTGAGGGCGCATTTCAAGCCCGTTGTAGACGGGAGGTTCAAGACGTAAAAGCAGATTCAATTTTTTTCTGCATGTGTTTCAAGAGAAATACTGGGATTACTCCAAGCACCTTAAACAGACTCCTGCCTTTTATTTACAGGCTGAACGTGGCACATTTTAGCTGCACAGTGGCATGCAATGCCAAACACAGTCTCACAGCACTCTGTAATGATGGTGAGATGTTTGGGCTATGACATGAAAAATGGGAAAACTCCTCTTGCTTCCAAATATATATGTGTGTATACTTTAGAAAGACCCAGACATGGTAAATTAATATAATCCAGCAAGTAAGCAAGACATTGTGTTCAAGTTTTACTTTGCTTCAAAGGACCTTTAACATACTCAGGAGTGCAGACTTTTTCTGTTTTTCGAGGCCATGTCACACCACTGTTGTCCTGGTAAAACTGCCATTTTGATCAGCTTTCAGCACTTTCCTTTCTTATAGTCTCTGTGGGTAGGAGTTTAGTACCACCACATTTTGTTTTTACCTCCATGTAGCAGATGTCAGCTGTGTTGTCAGAGCTTTAATGAAGGCAGTTGAGTGAATGTTTATGCAGAGACACTTCCTGCTGCTACTGTTTCATATCAAAACGTGAAAGGGTTTTATTGTTACTAACAGTGCAGCCTCAGGCACAAGAGTTGTTCCCTGCTAACTTCATGTTTGACAAATAGTTGGTTACACTGACATATGGGGCCCAATTTTCGTGATGACGCAACGTACGGCGCAAGCAGTGCACTGACTGTTTGGTATTTTGCTGATCTTGAAATTTCCTTTCCCCATCTGTATGGTGTTTTGATGACACGCACAGAGCGCAGATGGGAGAAGACGCGCACACAGGTGGAAGATTTATGCAAATGAGGCAGCGCAAATTGTGTCTTTGCTGAGAATAGATGTGTAAGAACCACGTCTGTGTCTGGCTTAATGTCACTTTGATGCCAGTCTGGTGATTTTAGCAAACTAAGTGCTTGGAGTAAGTGCACAGAAATGACAACACATGATTCGTTGTCCACAGCTTCTATATACTGCATGAAAAGTTTCTCCTACAGTTCATTAAATCCCTACAGCCATCTGAAGGCAGCGGGGCAGACATGTTGATAAATCTGCAGCCTCTGATTAAAAAAGTGTCACGCCAGAGCGCAGTGCCATTACACACACAACGTTCACTGTGTTCACCTTGATTAAATTACGTGCAAATGACACCAGGCTATTACAGAATAACCACACACACCTATACACACATCAGACTGGCCTGTTATGACTCTGTGTTCTGCCTGTGTCCCTCCCTTCTTTCCAATTTTCTTTTTACCAAAGTGGCTTTTGACATTTTATTTTTAAAATGCAAGGCCACCACTGTGGCACATTTTCCAATATGATCTTCGCTTTACAACTAAATAAAAATCGCACCATCTGTCTCTGGCTGCAGATTTGTGCTGCTGTGTGTTCACATTATGCCGCTCTCTGAACAACAATATGATTTCCTGAAGAAGAGTCTTCTCAACTGTTGAGCTACTGTTGTTACACTTCCCTGTGATTAGCTCAGCTGTATCAGAGCTACAGGCATGAGACCACTGATGTGACTGGCTTGGAGTGTTTTTTTTTTATTACCACACCTTTAGTTATATTATACTTTACTCAGCACTTTTGCATGTTGTGCTGCTCCACCTGTATGACTAAACCAGCGGGCGATGCACACACAGTTTGTACACCTAAGACCTACCGCTTCTCACTTGTCCCATGGGATATGTCTTTGTTTGTTTTGTCAGTGGAGCAGATGTAATACATCAAGTAAGGTGATAACAGAAGCATGGAAGTTTGGCAGAGCTTATCAGTTCTTTAAACACAATTAAAAGAAGCAAACACTGCTTCCTGTGGTGTGCACCAAGGATAACTCCATGTTCTCAAAAGCTACTGGACCACAAAAACATCAGTGAGGTTACTGGTTCATTTGCAAAGACTTAAATCATCAATAAAAGCTTCCTCAGTTCTTCACGTCAGGGCCTAACATGATGAATGTTGTCTCTCATCTGGGACTCAGGCACAAACAAATTACCAAAGTAGTCATGTGGGGACCCAACAACCACACATTCATGAGCAGTTCAGGATCTTGACCCTCGGCTTTATGAGGCCAGACTGTAGGGAATCATGCATGTTAAAAACAGATAATAAGTCATGACATGTTGACTCATTCAGCCCTGTTGGCGCAGAGAAGACACAAATCACACAAGCCAGTGAAGGAGTCTCTGTGTGTCTCTGTCTCTGTGAGCATGTGTGGTTTTAAGAGGAAATATGTGTATTCAGACATGCTTCCGCACTATTGAGTTAATGTGAAAGCATGCGTTCATTTTTTTGCGCACTGTGTGTGTGTGTGCGCTCTGGCATACATGTATGTGTCTGATATATGTTTTCATCCTTGTGTTCTATTGTGTGTGTGTAACAGACATTCAGCGGTCATCAGACCAGCCAGGCACCAGTTCCAGACAGCGAGGTCAGAGTCATTCACTAATCATATTAACATTCCTCCATAATGACCCAACACATAACTCTCTCTTTTCAGTCTTTTTCTCTTTCCATCCATCTATCTGCATCACTCATGCTTTCCATTTCACCCCCTCCATTCCCAATCTATGTTTCCTTCTTGATTTTATCAGCCTCATCACCTCATTTTCCCTGCTTCTTTTTTGTCCATTTCTGACCCTCGACAGTTCTCTCACTTGTTGACTTTACTCCTGTATGTTTTCCCTTCCTTCTCATTTTTCCTTCATGGATTCTACCTCCCGCTCTCTCCAACTGGCGTCTCATTTCCTCCAATTAAATCGCGTCTCATCTTTGTTTTATCCCGCTCTTTCCACACAAATGAGCTTGTGTATTCTGGCTCTGTCTGATCCACCTGTAGGTCACCAAATTAACCCAGAGGGCACAGATTTATGGGCAAGGACGTGCACCGTGGACAAGGGATTGACATGTGGGTATAGGGTTTAAGGGTGATTATAGTTGACAAATATTTAAAAGATATTTCATTATTACAGTTTTTAATTAACTGTTGCATCATTATTTTCATTAGAAAATCAAGCAGAAAGCACCACTCCAACAGCTTCTGCAATGTTAAAAGAATTTTGTTGAACGTTTTCATTTACCGTTATCTTTTTTTATCTTAATTTGGAGGAAAGACGTGACGCGTTTCTTTTCTATTCTCTGAGTTCAATGACCCAGGGACATTGATGAGTCATTATATGTGATGCTTTCTTTGGGGGAGTGTATTAAAAATAAAAATATTTGTGCATGTCATCGGTGTAGTACTGCTGATTAGTGTTTTTTTTTTTTTTTTACAAATTCTGAGGAAATGATTTCACTAACACCAGCACTTCAGTATTCTCAAAATACACTGATTTTTAAAAAGAAAGGAACCACATACATCAAAACAAGATGACATATTTGTTACTCATCAACCCTGG
This sequence comes from Epinephelus lanceolatus, assembly GCF_041903045.1. NCBI lineage: Eukaryota > Metazoa > Chordata > Actinopteri > Perciformes > Serranidae > Epinephelus > Epinephelus lanceolatus. The sequence continues at coordinate 13,562,392 of NC_135747.1, forward strand.
AAGAAAACTACATAAACTCTGGGTCATGACTGGAGCTGAAATCGTAAGTTGATTAACTGATTAGTCTATCAAGGAAAAATAGGCCATCAAATAATAACAGTTTGTGTAACTTCTCGAGCAAAACTCGAGACATTCTCTGGTTCAAGCTTCTCAGATGTGCAGATTTGCTGCTTTTCTCTGTCAGATACGACACTAAACTGTATCTAGATATATAGTTTGTCAAATAAGACAAGACATCTAAAAATGTCACCTGGGGCCGTATTCACAAAGGTTCCTAGTACAAAGAATTGCTCCTAATGATGATATTCTAAGAAAATTCTTAGAATTGTAACATTTTCTTAGAATTTCCTCTTAAAAAAAGTAATTCACGGAGCATGTTCAACCTTAAAAGAGCTCCTAAGGTGAACAACTGTAAGGAGTAGGGAGAAGGACTTTTAAGAGGCTTAAAAGAAAATGGAAGAAACACAAAGACTTCGGAAAAACATTCTCCAAATATTGGATGACAATGAGATTAGATCGTGTGGGGATAATATGTGCGGTTGATTTCATTACCTACCTTCCCCACCTAACACCAGAAATAAAATGATCACAACACTAAGATATTTGGGAAACTGGGTGTCCACATCTTGTAGGCTCAAATAAGGGCGTATTTGTGACACCCAATCACATCTGTTAAAAGAAAGAAATCATACCTAGCAACAGGGTCAACCACACCACCTCACTAAGGTAAAAGTTTCTGTCCCTTCCTTGTTCTGAGAACTTTCCCAAATCACTCCTAAGCTATGACTCCTTACTAAAAGCTTTTAGGCTAAGTTAAAAGTTCTCTGAGAATATTCTCAGGATGTTTGTGAATACGGCCCCTGGAGCTCTGTGAAGTTGTGATGGACCTTTCTGAAAAGTTTCTGACAACTTGTGATTCAAAGAATTAAGTTATTACTTGATAAGATAATTTGCAGATACATTAGTCATTAGTTGCAGCCCTAGTCATGGCAGTTGTTTACCACATCATTTTAGACTAAAGCATTTTATCAACTTGTATAAAAGTTACCCCTCTCAATCATCACTTATGACCCATTAGAAGCATGTGGCTGTGTATTTTTCAGCAGAGACTCTGCTCTCTGCCTGTATTTTCTTATTTTCTTCTTATTTTGCTATGTTCAAGACATTCCTGGGTGTGTAGGCCCCAGCCAAATAGTGCAGAGGTGAGGTCAGGACATTATAAAAAGATAGCTACCAGGTGCCCGACCATAAGCAGCACACATCCAGGAGGAAGCTACGAAAATTGCAGACACATCGCCGAAAAAATGCAGATAAAGCGAAGCGAAACAGCACAAAGAAGAAGAGGCAAACATACTTTATTAATCCCTAAGGGCAAATTCAATGTTTTTCACTCTGTTGTTATATACACACAGGCCTGAAATACACACACAGGACCTATATATGCATTATATGGAGAGATGTCAGAGTGAGGGGGCTGCCTTGGACAGGCGCAGCGAGCAGCACCAGGGTTTGGTGCCTTGCGACTCGCTGGTTCCCAAGCCGAGCCCCTATGGACTGAGCTACTGCTGCCCCCAAAAAGACCAAGCTAGTTCCGGAGTTGGCTTTCATTTTTACTTTCCCTGGCAATACTATTTAGAACCAGTAACCAACAATTCCGACCTTTAACAGGGAGGGAAAAGAAAGAAAGTGATAAAGTCCCAAACAATAATAAAAACTATACTTCTTTCTTTCCACATAAAAAAAATACATTTTCATTCATAGATTCATTCCTACAGAGTCAGAATATTTGTCCTGGTTATTTAAACATCTATTTCTGATCCTAAAAAAAAAAGAAGAAGAAGCAAAACTCTGCGGTTGGATTTTCAATACTTCAGTGGGAAAAGAACAACATGGCAGACTGTTAGATGAAAGCTCCAAGTTTCTGTGGATCAAATGTTTGTAAAGGGCCGCTGCAATTCCATCAGTGCATTGAGTCTTACGGCTGCAAGAGTGTGACAGGGCTATGCTTACTGTAGGTCATCTCAGTGCTGCTTTAGGTATTTATACTTGCTTGGATAACGTGTGTGCTCTGTATGAGTGTGTGTGTGTGTGTGTGTATGTGTGCATGTAAGGGGATCTCTATCAACACCAGGTTTGCTTCTACTATTCTCCAGCCAAATCAAATGGAGAGTGTGTGACTTGGCTTACACCACTCTGAATCAAAATGGTTATGCATTTGGCTTGATGTTCTGCAGTGGCTCTAGCTGCTTTCATATGAGCCCGAAGATATCTCCTCACTACACACACACACATACACACACACACACACATGAACACATAATGGTCCTCTTCTGGGAGCCACCTTGACAGGTTTCTGAGTATTCTTCAAACTGGAATCACTTTTGAGATTTCTCTACATTTTCTCAGTGTGCCATTACGCCGCCCCACTCCAGCACACACCCGCGCACACATCAATGCACACGCCCACACATTATCTTACTCGGTCAGTCGGTGTGAATGATTTAACTGTTAATGGCTCCAAATCTTTGACAATGAGTCAGTCGTTAATTGCTCCAGTCAGTCATAACCACCGAACCTTGCTGAAGATTACCTCATGACTCAGTGTGTGTGCGTATGTGAGTTAAGCTCAATGGTGCAGTGGTCCAGGGGGACTGAAAAGAGACGGAAAGAGAATGTAGGGGAGACAGAGAAACAATAAATGTCTGAGCATGAGAGTATCTCCATTATTGACTGAGACAGCGAGAGGATGTATATCATATCTGTAGTGTGTGCCTGAGTATGTCTACGCTAGTCCCAGGAGAGGCAGCCATGTGTCTGGGTCCACTGACTTGGCACTGATCCCATCTTGTCTGACTTGGGGATTACAACCTCCTGACCTGCTGCTGGGCGTGCTCGCATACATCAACACCCACATGGATAGAGTTGTAGAGACGAAAAGCAGGAGGTAGGGAGGTGAAGAAAGGTAGAGAAGGTGACAATTAAGGATGTGGACGAATGTTAAGGAGTAAGTTCCCCAACTTTCATGTAATGCAGAAACTTTTAACTTAAAAAAACTTTCTTAAATAATACAGCTTTGCTAAAAATATGGTGCACACTAAAAAGAAAAGCTTGTCAGATAAAGAATATTTGCTCTCCAACTGCTTTGTATTTGCTGTTCCCATCTTCCATCTTATTTTCTCTATCCAGATCTCTCCTTCTCTCCGTCTCACAGTTGTTCTGAACCATCAGTGTAAGCCCAGTTTCCTCTCTGTTCCATTAGATTCAGCACATTTGTACCGTTCCAACGTTCTACTTTACCTTATAAGGCCAGAGTGAGTAACAGCGCTGGGCTCAACCCCATGATCACACAGGAAACACCACCGTCTGACTGCAAAGTATGTATTTGTCTGCAGATGCATTACTGTGTACGCATATGTGTGCGTTTGATCATGTGTATGCATGCATGTGTGCATTCCTCAGGGCACCACATAACCTTTGCAAGCCAGCTTATCTTAGTCATTCAGATCTCTGCTCACAAACAGTCTGACATATCGTCTTTATTAGCATTCAGTTCTACGTGCAGTCAGTCATTCCTGTATTCACTGAAGCCAACAAGGGAGTGCAGGTCTTACCCTGCTGTTTCTGGAGTAATGCTGATTTGTCAGAAGATGAATTTATGTTGGAAGTCTCCAGAGATGCCAAAGACTAAACCTTATCCAATATGAGCAATGGGTAAAATTTGCAATCTGATTCAATTCTTAGTCAAATCTGTCAGCAAAGTAAATAAAGGGCTTTTTCTGCAGGAATGCTTAGCGCAAGGAAAGTCCTCACAGCCGAAAAGTCTCTCTCATGCAATTGAGCCGCTAGTTAAATAGAAGTTCATTACGCTGAGGCTGCATTCAGACAGAGAGAGGAATAGAGAGAATATGGTGTGACCAATGGCTTCTAACAGCACTAATGTGTTTTTCCATGAGAAAACCTGTGGTTTAGTGTTTGAATTTGGCAGCGTATGTGTGAGCGTGCGTTTGGGTGTGCAAATATGTAATTATGTTTTAAGTGTGTTCATGTAATGCATGTGTTAGCATGCTGGCTGGCTGAGACTGCTTATATTTGTATCTTTTTCCATGTTTGAATTTGTGGCTTTGTTACTGGTGTGTATGCATGTGATTGTGAGTGTGAGTGTGTGTGTGCTGACTGAGCAAAAAATTACACATTAGGCCTGTTTGAAATGTATCCCCCTCAAATCATCAGATTAGAAATGCAGTCTGTGAGTGTGCTGTGTGTGTGTTTGTGTGTGTGAGCAATGCCAGCAGTGCAGTCTTTGGTGATTGGGTGATGTGGTACAGTATATTGCAGTGGATTTATGGCCACCCAGAACTTACATTAATAACGGAGACCAGAGAAATATGGCCTTGCTTGGTATAGTCGGCATACTGAAAAACAAAACCCTTCATTTTTTTTCTGTTTATTTCTTAAATTCTGCATTTCTCATTGCTCTTACTCTGACTACACACTGACTACATAAGGTTTGTTTTTTTCCTCATCTTTTTCTATACTGTAAGTGCCTCAACTCTGTGACAGGAGAATTAAGTACCGGTATGTATAAATGGATGGACCTATCAATCTTTTCTACCAAACAACAACTGCATTTTATTCCCCAATGTCATATTTAATAGGAAAATAATGATGCTGCTCTTATTGGATGGGGAGGAATGGGAAACAGAGAGGTTTAGAGAGCACAAACAGCTCTCTTGACCCTGTCTGTTACAACAAAGAGCTCCACTCAGCTACAAGGTTTACTGCTGTCCCTCTCTACTTACGGAGAGTTGGGGTTCGATTCCCTGCCAGTCCACCTATAAAACACCCAAGGTAGCACGGCTATTTCTATTTTATAATGGCTGGAATAACACAAACAGTTTAGAGGTCGCGAAGGAAAGAGTTATATATGTGTGTGTGTGTGTGTGTGTGTGTGTGTGTGTGACAGAGAGAGCGCAGAGAGAGCGCAGGCAAAGGGGTTTTGTTTGCCCCACCATGACTATGAAACAACAAACACAGACGTTGGCCAAAAACGACTTGACGGTATGGAAAAAATATCAAGTTCTAGAGGTTTTAAGCATAATGTAGGGCCTAAATTGTAACACTCTAATAACAGAATATGTTTTATCTAAACAAAATATGTTGTTAATGATATCATCTTTAAAGGTAGCTTCATACGCACTACCACCAGTGTGGTCAGAAAGTTGCCTTGTGCTGTCAGGACAGCACAAGGCAAGGTAATGATATGAAAGTAGGGCTGAGGGATAAAACAATGTAGATATACTTTTTGTATTAACAGATATAATACATGTTTACTAAATCCTCCAAAACCATCTGCACACAGAGTTTCACATGCTCCTGACCAGAATTAAGATTTCATTGTCCATTTATTGTTTTATTTAGTGACATTATTTTGATTAAAACGGTTTTGAATTTACCTCAGATTTGTAAAATGTTGTGCTGTTTGGTAAATATTTTTCAAGATTTAAACTTGTAAAAATCAGTTATTTTTTGCATGATGATTATCGATATAAACTGATATGACATTTTTTTACTTTCTATTATGAAAACAGTTTTAGCCATATTTCCAAGCCCTGCGTGAAAATACTAATTCCCTGCTTAAACTCAAAGTGCAAGAATCTTAGCTATTTTATATGCAGTCACCAAAGCTGATGTCTACAAACCACAACAACAGGCACTTGTCTTAAATTGTAGATTTAAATATAGAGCGGGCATGCTAGATTAATAAGTGTGACACTGATGCAAATGCCAGTCGCTCTCTAAAATGGAAAACATATATTGATGGGGGAACAGACTTAAACACGACACCAGCAAAGAATCTGGAAACCTCCTGCACATAGCAGACTTGTCACAACAGAGAGCAGAGTTAGCATTAGCATATTGAAAGTTTTGACGGCAAACATGTTAGAGTGTGCAGATTGTGGATGTAGAGCTTTCATCCACTATCGACCAAAAACCCCATCATAACAGAAATACCTTCACGTTTCACATTCACTAATGCTGTGTCAGCCACTGCCAGTAACAAGCAAATGAACAGCATAAACAAATTAAAGGTGCTACCTACACTAGCCATTCTGATATGTCTGCTAATCGCTAATTTTGGCCCACAACAGACTCCTCATCTCAGTCTGAGCCTGACTGAGTCTCAAACATGTATGGCTAAATCTCTATGTGGTTCCTCTAATGCTACCGCTAGCCTCACGCTCGCCATCTTGATGTACACTGCTCTTTCACCGGTCAACCCTTCGTACTCCACACCTGTCTCCATGCTTTGTGTAGTGTATATTATTACCAGTATAAGTACATACTTTACTTATTACTCCCAACCTATAGGTAGACTTAAGGTTGGTTGTTCAGTAAGTGGAGCACATGCTCAGTTGGATTGAGGCCAGATATCACTGTTGGCCAGTAACAATACTGTATTACTACTGGTACAGTTTGATGTGCTTCAGGAAAAATCATGTCACTGTTCAAAATATTTGCACCATATAGCAAATGCACTGTACAGTACGTGTGCTGAATGTGAATGCAAGCTTACTTGCACAGGACAGAAATAATCTTTTGTGAAATACTATTAATTTTACATCAAATGCTGTAGGGTAAACCACAAAATGTCACTACAAAAGGTAATTTATCTATTTAAGGCAAACATAAGCAAATGAGACCAGTTGATTCTTCACAGGATACAACCACACTGGAAGAACAGTACCCCCCTGAAGCATCTGGGTCCTAACCCTAATTCACCCTGCACTCCAAATAGAGAGATATTCTCTACAGTGGTACTGTTTGATTGTGCTTCTACAGGATGGAAAAACTGTGTTCATTGTTAGTCACGGGTCTCAGTGGGTGATACTCATGACTAATTTACCCACATACACATAGATCGCGGCGCTAAATTGTGTTATCATTGTGAAAAGGCTCTCTGTCTTTGCCCAGGTCAACACTCTGTGTCAGTAACCCAGTATTTCTGACCTATTTAAAATTGGTCTGAGGCTGTGTTTTTCAAAATGGTGTCAAGATCATTAAAAGGGAAGTTGTGGGAATTATGTTTCCCATGATACTGGGAATACACACATCTGTTGAAGCCTTTAGTTTTTGATAAAAGGGCTAAATGACCAACAAAAAAAGGTGTGAGAGAACTGGATGAAAGTGAGAAAAGTGAAGAAACTTTACAGTAGTGAGCTCGAAATGGGCATGAAATTGAGATAAAAATAAGAAAATGTTATGGGAATTGCATGCTGGGATTTTCCCAAATCCTATTGTGAATCAGACAATGCTTTGCCTGTCTCTGGGTAGTAACAGTTACAAGGTTAAAGAGAAAATTGGACCCAGTTCAGAGGACTGGAACCTTGAACCCAAAGACAAAGAGAATTCCAGAAACAAACACACACACACACACACACACACACAAATGAACACAAAATAAAACACAGAGGGAGACACACAAACAGATGCATGCACAGCAGTCTACATGTTGTACAGGACCGGACACAGTTCTGACAGTATGGGGAATTCAGTCTCGATCAACAGGATATGATACAAGATCCTTTCAGAACCATGCATGAGCAACATTTGGAGGCGGCACAGATGAGCCATTCTGCCAGTTTTATGTCCAGGAGCATTTTGCCATTTTTGATCTTCACTGCCAATAACAACCAAACTGAATTCACTCCAGATGTTTCACTAGACTTGTTGAAGGCAATAGTGCCCCCTGCTTATAAATGTTGCCTGCCCATGATTATCTTTAGAGGAAGGCAAATAAAAAAAAAAGACCGCTACTGACAATAGCAATTCCATCCTTTAGGTGCAACACAAAGAACAAGAGAGAGTCAATAAAAGATTATGGAGGCATGGATAACTTCTGTATCAGTAACAATCACAAAGGTACATACTGTAAAATGTACAAAGGTCAAATCCAGCCATTTATCTACCATTCATACATATTCCAAAAAGGTTGTTGCTATGCTTGACTCAAAGGCTGACAAAATTTCTTACACAAAAAATTTTGGTGTGACAATTGTAGTTTTAGACCACAATGAAGTTCTTCTGTCATCTCTACTAAATTCTTGGTACGTGATTTCATAACAAAACAGTCAACTTACTGGTTTTGTGGAAGCTCTGAAACACAAATAACCTAGAAATATAGAGTTGGACACCAACATGACAGTAGTTTGTTTATGTTTATTCAAATAAGTCATTGTTTTGGACAGGAGCATGACTGAGGGACTTGACTTATCGCCAGGCTCTAAACTTATTACTTTACACAAGCACTGCATGTGTGCTTGCGTGCCTGTTTTTATGTAAGCGATGGAGAAATGGAATATCAAATTAGTAAATGAAAAACTTCTGACTGTCTGGTTGGAAACTGTTCAGAGTGATTTCAAAGCTCTATTAGACGTTAGAGAACTTTATATTGACTGGGGAAAAAAAAGAGGACTACAGGGAACAGCTGGCAACACACACACACACACACACACACACACACACACACACAGTATCAGGATCAGATGGGGAAACAGTAACTTTTTATTTTTCCAAGCCCACAAATCCCAATTCTGAGACTTGGACTTTGCATGTTTTCCCTGTCGCTGTGTGTGTTTTTTTCCCCACAGTCCAAAGATTAGATCAAATGGAAATTAGGTAAGAACATGACAGTGAATGCATTGCTCTGTCTAAGTATGTGTTAGCCCTAAACTGGCAACATGGCTCTGCTATACCTCCCCTCTCTCCCAGTGTATGCTGGGACTGGCTCCAGACCACCTAATGCTGAACTGCATGAGTGGATAAAAAACAGTTGGATGACATAAATAAATAGTCAACTATTGCCAATTGCCTTATTTACGCACTTGTTCTTAAAGCAGACGTCATTCTGCAGTATGCAGACTGGCATATTAAGTACAACGCAGATGTGCTGTATATAATAAATACATCCATTACATTTCATTATGTCATCTAGCATTATAATAATTTACTTCATTAAAGTGCTGTCCTGTTAATGATTTAGATTTTTGCTTTTGAGGATTAGCCATCAAGCTAAACAAAGTGGAGTTGGGCATGTTGATGCAGAATTATATGGATAAAAATACAGTAAAAAATATTCACCAGTATCACACACTAATTACCCTGTCACATAAATTTTTTTTCTAGGCAATTTTTAATGACCTAGGCACATTCTAGTCTATCAGCGTAATTTACAAGAGAACCAACCCTAATTGATACAACTATATGAGCATGTAAAGTATATTTTACACAGTTGCAGTTAACCCAAAAACCAAATAACTGGTTACAATGTAACGTTTGTCATCACATCACTACTGACTTGAAATATGACAATCACATCAGTGGATTCATTTTTGTAATTGTCGTGCCGTGCATGCACGTCACAAATCAGCATGCTAGTTTGGACGATGGAAATGTGCACCTTAGTGGCTGGAAATATTGCCATTACTTTGATTTTGTTGGGAGGAAAGATGGCAACAACACTGTTTCTGCAGGTAGTGGTACTAAAACTCTTTACACTGCGAAAAGCATGTGCTCAGACATCTGGTCTGAAACACCTACTATGACAGCACAACAACATGGAGCTCCAGGAAATAAACACCACCAAAGCAAGCCCTCCTTGGCTGTGGAGGTTGACTGTAGCCCTACACTGGCTAAAGTACCTAAATTGGATTTAAATCATGGACAGCTACAGGCTACGAAGAACTAATGAAACTTGTGGATGGGTATGCGGTGGATGAAATGATGCTCCACGATTGACTTTCCATCTTTCGGACAGATCTTTGGAAAAATACTGGTCACGGGCAACAGAAGACCTCAGGTAAAACAACAACAACAACAACAACAACAACACATTTGCAAGCTATCTAGCCTTAGCCATACTTAGTGGTGATTACCCCAAAATTCACATGGAGGTGCACATGAGAAGTCTGAATTTTGAGGAGAAAGGATGCAATTACCAATTTTGTGTGGTGTAATGGAAGAGTAATATGAGTAGTGCAACAAATTACTGTTGGCAGGGAGTAATAAAGTGTTGTTATTACTTTTGAAAAGAGTAACGAGTAATGAGAAACACGCCCAACATTGGTCACTGCTCTGCCAAAAAAACAACAAACAAAAGAAAGGTAACTCAAACCCTATTACACCATGAACCAACCACAACTCAAAGCGGACTACCCCCTCCATTCCAGCAAAGTCAGGAAGCTGAAGCTGAAGCTGAAGTCCTAGCAGCTGCTTTTAACCAAACCCACAGACAAGAATAAAGCAAGAGGCTCATTTGTTGTAAGCCATTTACCAATGGAGAGAAGGTCAAGACAGTAAAATAAACATGACATCAAAATGCAAGTACAAGTCAACCACACCAAGTGACAAGAGAGACAGAGCTGTCATCAGAGCAGAGCTAAATAAGTCTGACTCTGAATTCCAGAATAAAAACATGGATTCAACACACACATTATAAGTGCTGTCAAGGCTTTTAATTTTTAATGCCATAGTGGAATGGTGGACCCTTCAGTTTCCAAATGGGGAAGACACTAGACACACTTCCAAAAACCTGAAGAGAGTAGCAGAGAATGTGAGGAAAGTATCCCTTTGCATAAAGGGGCATCAGTATTTGACAAGCATTTTCAGGAAGCGCATGACAAACACACTGTCTTCCAATGACATTGGGACTGTAAGATAAACGTTTTAACACACAAATATTTGTGTATGTGCGTGTTATAGTCGAGGTGCACATGTGAAATGCTAAGCGCTCAGGAAAGCACAGGGGATGAAGAGGCAGCTGATAGAGAAGGAAAGAAGGCAAGGACTCAAAGTAAAACAATAACAGATATGGGAAAGAGGAATGCAGATACGTAGGTGACAAATTGTCTTAATCACAACTCCTCAAGGATGGAGAAAGATAGGAGTTTCCCTTTTTTCCAGTTGACGCAGAGCACTATAATAACTTAAAGGAAAGTGCATGCAGAAAATAGCTTCTTATGCTAGCAAAAAAATTCTTAAAGGCATGGTGATCAGCCCTATAACAAAAAATCTACAGGGCAGCTAAAAAAAGGGCAAAGACTTAGGTGCAGTATTTTCATGGCTAACTCAAATGCAAGAATACAGAAGAATTTTGAACATTAGCTTCATGGTCTGTTGACACCACCACCACTCAGCTTTAGCTTTCAAGCAGTAAACATGAGCGATTTTTAAAATAACAGGAATTAGACGAAGGACACGGACAGGAAGACAAAGATAAGTGCGTGAATTATAGAGAGAGATAAGCAGATGAATCATTGTCTTGTCCTAACTTTGACTCCTATTGGCCAGAACTGGAATAAAACACTTTCATCCGCCTGAAAAGCTGACACATTTGTTCTTGTTTGCCAATACTTGTGGGGGTGGTTTTAACTGGGACTTAGACAGCTAAAAGGCTTTTCTGACTTGGATATGCGCTCAGCTATTTTCAGGTGCACTATGAAAGGGACATGTTCAGAGAGTGGACAGAAAAAACACAGAGACATAATGGAGATAATTAGTCTGTGTCTAATGCTGCCCAAGCCTTTGACTCCATAGACAGAAAGTTGCACCCTCTTTCCAACTCCTTTTAAAATTAGAATGTTATCAAATGTAAGAATACAGGTCACTGTAACATGTTAATATAATCAGCAGCTTGTGATTGTTTTATTAACACTCTACAATGTTCCCTGCCCTGTGTGAGACAGCTGCGTTCTCGTCCTAAACATACAAATAAAAGACATTCTTAACACCAAAGAAGCAGAAGGTGAAGTTTGTATCCCCACACTTACGAAGACAAATCTGGATACAAAAGTGAATTCCTCCCAGCAAAGACCATCAAGACACCCTTGAGCAAAGCATGTAATCTCCAACTGCTCCGGTGGCTAGTCAGTCAAACTGTGGCTGTACTAAAAAGCCTCAGGTGTGCACCTTTGTAACATGAAGAATAAAGAAAACAGGTGCAAAAAGGAGCGTTGGCCTAGAAAACCCTTCACAGAATAAACACATTTTAAGAGATGAAATGAAGGGCAGCAGACATTAGCACTACAGGGTTTCCACCAGTGTATTGCAAGCTTAGTGGCCTCAGCCTGAGTTAACCCCCCTGCCAGGCCTAAGCATGGTTTTTAAAATATATTTTTAAGATGTTTTTTAAGCTAGAACAGTTTTGTTAGAAACATATGAATATAATGATTGGAAGGTAAATGGTTGGTAAATGCACTACAGGAAAACAGCAGGTCTGAGATCAGTGCTCTTTACCCTCACACTTTCAACAAGATAATACCAAATAGCAAACTTAGCTAGCTAGAAATTGTCAGTAACTGATACTTCCTTGGTGATATTTAGGGATAATGTCAAGGAGAAAAAAATAAAAGCCAGAAAACCTTGGGCAGTTTTTTTCAGACAACTAAATACTGGAGGTGATGGTGATGAGGAAGAGACTGCGTGACTTCACCGAGTCAACAATGTTGTCAATGAGTCTTTGGTAATAGCATTAGTGCAAGAACAGCCAAGTATCAGTGATGTAAATGTTACTTCATGCAGAGGGAAACACCAAGTTGCTTGGTGGAAACCCGAATAAATGGTCAACCCAAAATATATCATATTATCACAGAAACTACAGGGCCCTATCTTATGATGTGTTCCATTTGCACTGAGAAGTTGGATTTTCCAAGCTCTGTCCAACCTCTATCTGTGGACATGTTGCTACAGTGTTTGTATGCGCAATCTATGGCGTACTATTTGCTGTCTTGGATTTCCGACTGCTGGAAAACGGTCAACAGATGTGATTGCATTCGCAGCTCAGGTAAATGAAACGCATCATTAATGCTGTTGCTGGCCTGTGCCAGGCCTGATTAAAAACTGATGCATTCGATTTGCACTAGAAAGTCAACCTTTTCAAGTTCCCTGTCTGAAATTTCAACAGGAACACTCCCTGAAGTTGGATTTCTGACTCAGAAAGTTGGAGCAACCTCACCAACCCTAGCCTCGAGATCCAAGAGGCTGCTCAATGTATTAACAGTAATGAAAGCTGTAGCAGTATGTTGTTTATTAGCACTTCTGTGTCATTAAACAGTCATACCCACAGTACTGTGCAACTTATATCTGGAGACACTGTGGTGTTTGTATGTGCAAAATATGGTGCAATGCCTTGTTACAAGCTAGTATTGACAACAATGGCTAACTTGGCTATAACTGGTGTTGCTATCTGCATCTTGGTTTTAGACTTGTTGTACTGGAATGCAGTCAACTCAGATGTGATGTCATTCCCAGCTCAGACCTCTGACTTCCGAGATGAATGGGATGCAGCAAAAGACACTTGGCTGCCGCCTGGTGCCTGACCACCATCCCCTGTCAAAAGATACTTGCTATCAGGACTAACAACTTCTTTGGGAGAAACCCTGCACTACCTCAGTGTGTTCTTATCTGAGGCTTCCATGCCTTTTCATTTTGCATCACACTACAAATTGCCATTGGTAATTCGATGACAAACTGTAAATGAATACACATATTAAAAGCCCAAAGTACAGGAAAAATTAGATGAAAGCTTTTCATTATAATTAAATCTTATAATAAAGGCTGTGTCACACCGCCCACTATAACAATTGGCTTCCATACCCTCTGTGTAGAACTGTGTGTGAATGTGTGTGCTGCATATGTGACAACAGCAACAGCGCCCTGTTGATTTAGTTCCCCTCTCCTTAGGGAGAAAGTCTGTTGTTGTCTTCCAAAATACACACACCCACCCACAAGCACACAATGCACTCACTTGGATACAAACTTGTGGTGTGGCTTTTGTTGTTTGATAATTGTTTTTAGGCAAACATAATTTTGCTAGCAGAGACAGCTAACCCATAACCATGAATCAATGAGATGGTAATGGAGCCATGGGGGAAAAAACACACTCAGTACACTGTGGCAACATTGCATGAGGAACTTTCTCTCTCCCTTTTTCTTTTTTGTCTCACTCTCTCACTAGACTTAAGTTTCTATTGCTTTTACTTTTCATAGTCATTCAGCAAATCCTATACAAAAAATAAAAACGTCCTAAGGAGAAACAAACAAACCAATAAAAGTAAAATTGAATTAGTTTGCCGTCGGCTTACCTCCATAACCATTACTTCTCCCTCTGCACTTCCCACAGAAAGCCAGTCAGGTAAATAATCGCCTCTGCTTTAATTAATAAATGCATCATCCTTAATGAGAGGGGCTTGTTAGGCACTGTGGCAACTGCTACTGGTCTGTTTTTCTTTTGATTCCCCCCCCCCTTTCCTTTTTTTAACTTTCAAACTTCAAACTTAATTTCCACCTCTGAAGCATGCTAATTGCTCTCCCTCTCAGCTTTATAAACAACAACAAAGTTTTCTCATTTGGAGCCAGAGAACGGTGTAATGTGTGGCTATCGATCGCAGGGGAAAGGAGATTGCCCCTGGCTGGTCACAAACCAAATGACTTTAAGATCTGAATTAAAGTGGGCCAGGTATAACTTTGGATAAGCACACTGTGTGGATACAATGACAAAGGCCCTACATCTGAATCATTTAATGTTGAGTTCAGTATTTTGTCACATAAACCTCATCATAAACCACATCATACTCGTGCCACTTCAGCACAATATGAAGTTAAGTAAACTGCTGAGGGGGCTGCAACTTATGATGACTTTCATTATCACTTAATCCGCTGATTACTTCCTTGATCATTCATTTGATCTATGAAATGTCACAAGGTAGTGAAAAGTACCACCACAATACCATGGAAAAAGAGGGAGAGCCGTTAAATTGCTACTTCAGTAATCTAAAACCCAAATATATTTGTGTTAGTATCACATAACTCACAGAAAAGCAAAACATGCTAGAAGCAGAAAATGTTTGACAAATTTGCTTTTTAGTATAGTACCTTTAGAACCAAAAATAACCCCAATAAACATGTTTATAGTGTTGCTACTGCATACAGTAGTCTTAATGGTAGGAGAGGTTGTTGTTACTCATTGTTCCGTCCAGCTGTATTTCCTCTTCACCGGTGATGCACAGGGAAGTCCGCATCGTGTTTATCATCCACAGAACGGGGTTGCACGCAACATTTTCAGAACAAAAAAATAGAACAGGCTGGAGTGGAAGACTCTCTCGATGGGATATTTAAAAATAGCGGGCTTCTCAGGCGACAGCAGGGATTTAATGCTGCTGGAGCTTACCCCAACGACAAGCCGCCACATTTATTTCTTCCAAGTAAGGATTAGAAAATATGCAGTTCACATAACATGCTTGAAGATTTAATCATTTCTACATGTCACTCAGGAGAGACGATAAAAACAAATGCAATGATTAAAGTTGTCATATTGAAATTTAAGGTGCGATGATGGATTCACGTTGTCAACTCATTGAGTAACATACAAGAAAACATTCAAACTTAAAAGAACCAGCAATCTGCCAAGGGAATTGAAGTACTTTCCTTCCCAGTTGCTACCTGTTAACTCTTAAAGACGAAGAGGCAGCAAAACATCCTTTCATTTTATAGTTATAGTTCACTAATGTATGTAAAACGTGTCACAGTATGAGCAATGGTTATATAACAAAACCAAAACCAGCCACAACTCAGCCCTTAGCAACAGTGTCGACTTTCTATTAACCAGTTAACAGACTGTGGTGTTTCCAGGTCCACCTTTTGGTACCGGTTTGGTCCTAGGTACCCTAACAGAGGGGTGATGGAAAATGGGGACGGTAAGGAACAGTTCTAGTGGTACCATCCACAACTTTTTACAAGGGAAACAAAAAATAACCATTCTAATGTGCACCGAACCGAACCAAACTGAACTGCACTGCTTGGTGAAAACAAGGCATGACACACTAATGGCTGCAGTGAGTGATAGCATGATGCTGACTATACCTGCTAATACTAAATTGACTTAGTGTGGGGACGAAGGATCTCCTGAAATGTTCAGTCCTGCAATGCAAGGAAATAAGGTGATCACTGCGGCTGCTTCTCTGTTGTGCCATGATGTTGTGGAGAGGGTGGCTGCACTTCCCGAGGATGACCTGCACCTTGCTCTGTGTGCGTCTCTCCACCACAGTCACAGATTTATTGGTACAGTATGTAGCGCTGACTTCTACTATACTAACTGTACTTCTTGATGTACAAGCACACAATGCTTTTTTCTTACGCAACACTGAGGACTCGTAGCCTGGCGTATTGTAACTCTTAGTAATCCACGAGAATGGGGGCGCACACACACACACACACACACACACACACACACACACACACACACACACAGAGCCCAGCTCTGCTCCTCAGCGTGTAAAAACCCTGAGGGTCTTGCTAACATTGTGTAGACAAATCGCACCTTAGATGTAAAAATAATTTTTTCCATTTCTCACAAAGAACACAAACATTTATGTTACTTCTTTTTTAAGTATACCGTGATGAGGTCTGACAGCATCCTGGTACAAAGAAGTGAAGCCTCTGACTCTCACTGAAGATCATGGTGCGGTGGTTAAACTGTGATGTGCTGCAATAAACCTGTCCATTTGTCATAGCAGATTAATTTTAGCTCCATCGCGGAGACTCATTTCGGTTGCTCAGGGCGATTTTATTTTTTCCTCAAAGAGCCATGGAAGCTTAAATGTCAGTGTGACAAGAAGAAGCGAGGTGAAACTCAGGAGGCACCTGGCTTTACAGTAATAAAGTGGGTTTTGAAGTGAGACTTAAAGAGAGCAAGCGCTGTGTGTGTTCTGGAAAGACAAACTGTACTCAGTGATGCCTTTACTGCGTCCCTGAGAGAGCTCTGATTGAGATTTGTTTCTGTTAACTGGGTGGTTTCTAAAAGGGAAAAACAATAAAAGGTCCAAATAGTCCAAATAAGGAGCCTGAAGTCGCCTGCACCACAATGACTCCCCACAGAGGTTTAATATTCACTGACAATAACTAATAAATATTCTAGAATTTCCATGATGTCAACCCTCAGTTTCAGAGGGTTGTTTCACCCATGTTTAAATGTTAAATGACAAATAAGAGTGTTGCATAAATAAACAGTGTCTGAAGAAGTCAACAGTTGTACAGACTGTTTAGCAGAGCCACGAAAAAACTGGATAAATCACTAGTCTGGCGCTAAGCTGTTAACATTTGACAGGTTTTGCTGTGCACCTGCCCTGTTAACAATGTGACCCATACAAACTTATACAGTCTAGACTTTAGGCTTAGAAACATACTTTTGACATTAGCACTGAAAACATAGGCAGCAAGTAGGAGGAACATATTGTCAGCGTTTGATTGACAAAGAGATATAGCAAAATAATGGCACAGCCACAATTATGAAAATAAAATCCGATACCCACAAACACATTTATAATAGCAGCCTTTACATTGGCTTAGCAACAGACAGTAAACAAAGTCACTGCAGGGTGACGAGTGGTACGAGTGTGGGAGGTGATTTCTTGTTTGCACATTAAAAATATACCTGTAATAACGGACATTTTTTTGTAGCCTCTTCCAACATGAC
Organism: Epinephelus lanceolatus; assembly: GCF_041903045.1. NCBI lineage: Eukaryota > Metazoa > Chordata > Actinopteri > Perciformes > Serranidae > Epinephelus > Epinephelus lanceolatus. The sequence goes on from NC_135747.1 coordinate 13,579,919, forward strand.
TCAGCCAGTCTGAGCTCAGAAGTGTATCTGTGACGATATGATTATAATTCTGAGATCTGAAAAACAGTACCTGCAAGGTGACAAGTGAGTAAAACCTCTACTTATTTCCTCTGTGTCTGTGTCCTCAGTGAAAAGTGGGGATCAGTCCTATCAGCTAAATGCCTACAGGAGACATTCAGCACCTTGAGACTGACGACTAAAGGGACTTGATCACCTGACAAACGCAATAAAAGCAGGGATCATTTTGATAGGGGATGGGGAATAAGAAACGTCATAAATGCTCGGTGCATATACACATACTATCTCATAGAAGGACAACCTTATGACGGACAGAATGATGGCTTCTGATTAAGAAATTATAAGTCTGTTTGAGCGACCTGCGTGTCCGTGGACTTGCTTTTCCCAAGCTAATGTCAGTGTGCTTGGGCGTGTGCGCGAGTGTGTATGTGTGTGTGTGTGTGTCTGAGCTTACCCTGTGCGCGTCGTTTTCATGTACTCTGCGTCTTGGGTCTAGCTCCTCATAAGGCGGCACCATTCCTTCTCTCCTTGCCTGCTGGTATTCTCTTCTCAGCTGCTGGATCCTGTCCACGCTGCCACACACAAACAGAAATGCAAATGGGTTAAATAAGCTTGTACAGAAGGTGAATATGGAGAATTTTCAAACCCTGCAGATATGGTAATGAACCCCCAAAACTGGGTAAACTCAGGGTCACTGTGGAATTCAGGATCTTGAGAGCAACCATGGTCAGTGGTGACTTATTTACAATTTGACGGAAGTCACACTCACAACTGAATCACATCAGTGTCAATATAATGCAAAACACTCTGAGAACTTTGACTGACATTGCCACCAACCAGCTGTCCCGATGATGAGCCCGCCAATAGAAGCCATCTGTTTATACAAACAGCAATTTTTTCCAACATCAGTCTGCAGAGGTTTGACTGCAGGCATAAAAACTAAACAGTCATCTGTGTGCATAAATGTGAACACACTCACACAAAGATCAATCTCTTGATCATTCTGACCGCCTTCATCTTTATCCGTTTTTCCTTCTTTTTCTCTTGCAAAATGCAAGAAAAACAAAAATATAAATCATGTGAATATTCTCTCTCTCTGTCAACAGAGGAAATATACAGCCCATCAACACTGACCCCTGGGCACGCTCGCGAGTCATGCACATAAACACATATTCACACATAATGGAAAATATGGACGGTCATATCATACACATATGAACCATTAGAACTGCAGTGTGCAATTTCATGGACCAAGTTGATGGAAGGAGGAAAAACACACTGATGCACCAACAGGCGATTTACGCAAAGTCAGAGAAATAGCAACACACTTTCTTCCTGTCTCCAAGGCAGTCTGTGAGCCCTCTGAGAGTGTTGCATTACCAGTGCTCAGCATGTCACCCATAATGTCACTTGTAGATATTCATTCGGTGAAACTAGAAAATCTGCAGTCAAATTTTTAACAAATGAAAATCTTAGCAGTGTAATAACCCTAAATCTAGACTTGGGCCAGCATTACCGCTTTCTACTTTGCCTGCTCTGGAGTGGGGCTTAGTAAAAACTAGACTGCAGGATAGGATATTCCATCCCTACCTTGGTCCAGGTGACAAATCACAGAAATAGTCAGTTTTTGCACACAGCAAACACAAAAACCCCCACAATGAAACATGCTTATGTCCATGTTTGTCCAGCCTTAGAGAGACGGAGACATTCCACAGTGATGATAGTAGAGTGGGGAAAAACAGAATTACACAACATTGCAAACCAGAAGCATGCTAATAAAGGCTTAGCATCATGCTTCACAATAAGGCAACACATTCAGGTTGCTAGCATATTTGCAAGCAGACTTACAGAGAGAGGAAAATGGTTCTTAAATACATTTCTAATGCACAGTTTCAATTTGATTTTCTAATTTCTATTTTCATTTTTTCCTTACTAAAATAGCTGTCACAGAAAACAACTTGCTATGTTAATAGAAAACAAAAAAACCCCTACACAATAGACCAACTATCCTGAATACAAAGCCCTCATCAGATAATCTATATGTAGTTAAACCTACGCCTTCAAAATTGTAACATTAAATTTATAAAAAAAAAAAAAATCCCCAGTTTTTTTCTCTCACCCATGCTGTTAGTTTGCTTTCGCCCTTCGTCCCCATCCTCTCATAGAAACCATAAACTCAGAGAGCTGTGTGAATGACTATAATAGCTGCAGCGCTGAAAACACATTATACCCAGTCTCACATCACAAATCATGTCGACTGCATGCACTCTCACCCACACATAGCAGGGAACATGACTTTGTTGAAATGTCCTTTTGGTAGTACCTTGGTGTTTTACTTTTTGTTTAAGTGATTATCTGTATTAAAAAAAAACACACGATGATTGACTATACAGTGCACTACCAGTCTTTCATTCATTCTATATATATGTATTTTTATTTAAACATCACTGGAGGCATGGGAGTGACAGTGCAGATAAAGAGAAGTTACTCATCCTCGTAAGGAATATAGTGTCCCAGAATGGAGAAGGCAGAGAAAGACCTAAGGCAAGATGGCAGCTCATCACATAGACAGAAATAAACACTCGTGTTCATAGGAAATCAATTTACATCCCACATCTTCCTTTTCCTCCTGCCCTCACCCTCTGACCACCCCCTTTCTGATTGCATGTGCTTGTGGGAACTAGTCGAATCCTAAATACAGATTTTTCAACAATGTGTGTTGCACCACAGGCTACCCATAACACCTCACAAACCAGCAACAGAATAAAGTAGTAATCCTCATTAAACTGGATTCCTCTCAACACTCTTGTTGTCAGTGTTTTTATGAGCTTTCTGTTCCACTGTTGGATTCTCATGAAGTGTTTGAGTCATGAGTGGTATCCCATTCTCTTTCATTAAGGGCACTCCAAACTTTGGATAAATTCAAAATTAGGAAAAAGGTTAAATGTGGGAAATAAAACAAAGTGCTGTGATTGCATATAAAGTCAGTGGAAACACATGAGAGGATTCAAACAGACGTTGAAAGCTATGTTGGACGATGGTCAAATATTTTCTTTTCTTCTCCAGTACTGCTCTGTGTTCTGCTCTGCTCTGTTGGGTTTTTTTTTGGCAGTGCTGTTTCTTGTTTATGCGTCACAGTAGAAATGATTTGTGTCACAAGGTGCTCCAGATGATACACACCTCACACACACACACACACACGCAAATACTCTCACGTACCCACACACTAACACACACACCCACACAGCAGCTCACCCTTTGCTCCATTTTATTGACAGAGGGCCCGGGAGAAAAGGGTGGTAAAATGTACACAGCATTCATTTTCTGTCCACAGACAGCATGCACACACATAAGCAAACACACACAAGTGCACACAGTCCCCCACACAAAGGGTACTTTATAAGATTTATGACCTCGCATAAAAGGAAGAGGGTGGACTCAAGAAGAAATAAATATGATAAACAAAGACATAACACAAACATACACACACATTCATGCAAATAGTTCCATGACCACAGAACGAGGAAGCTATTGATTAGGTTTAGAGAAACAAGTAAGTCATAAAAAAGGAGACTTGTATGACTTCACTTTTTAACTACCTCGTGGTCATTAAACGCCAACAGGGTTGGTTCATGCGGTGAGAGCCTAACATCATTGCACTGTGCTTGTGCGTGATAAAGTAGATGACTCTGTAACTAAAACATGTTTGCAACTGAAAAGCTTTCTGGCCTTAATTATTTAAATCTCACATTAGGAATAACTATGCAATGCATCTTTGAAACATTTGAGTAAAATATTAAAGGGATAGTCACAGTTTTTTGAAGTGGGTGTGTATGACTTATCCATAGTCAGTCTATTACCTACAATTGACAGTAGTCGACAAGCCCCCAGTTTGGAGAAGCAGACAGGAGTACCGGCACGGAAGCATAGCAATGTAGTGCTGTGGACAAAGGCAGCAACATAATGTATTTTAGCCAACTAAAAAAAATAAAATAGTGTCAGTTTAAATGTACGTTATATTTACGTCATAGGCTGTAAAAATAATGGATTTAACTGATGTCGCCACCTTGGTTTATTCCAGCCAGAAGTGACCATATTTAGACGAGAGAGTAGAGCTGTAGAGGAGTGAAGGCAAGATCTGACTGAGAAGCCTAAGAGCCTGTTTATACGGTTCCGTATATTTCTGAAAACGGGTATTTGTCTTTGCGTTTGCACCTTTCATTTACATGTAACCGGCGTTTTTCTCGACGAAAATGGAGATTTTCAAAAACGGCTTCCAAAGTGATAGTTGTTTTTTTTTTTTAAATATCTCTTTCTGTGGAGACATGTAAACAGGATAGACAGAGATTTTGGAAAAACAATGACGTTGCAACACAGTTCGCACATGCCCATTAGGCGCCCAGGAACCACAATAACAATGGCGGAAATATGCCTGGTTGTTTACGTTTTTTTAGCACTTTCGGGACTACTTACGAGCTTACAATTGAACTTAGCACTGCTGCATCAACATCACCGCTACATCGGCAAACAAAGACATCTGCTGTACCCATAGCAGCTAACTATGCTACATAAGGTTAAAATGTAGTTTATCATTGTTTTTATCACTAGCACCAAGAGGAAAACAAATCACTGTGCATGTGCAGAACGTTCTTCTATGGTGTTTGACATATGGCGTATCGCCTGGCATGCTAATTGCAGCAAAAAAACTGCTGTTTTTGCGTTTCTGTGTAAACAGGGATATCGTTTTCAGAACAGATCGTGTAAACCCAGAATTTCTTTTACACAGGATAAATAAAAATCCGTTTTTATTTGTATCGGTATTCGTGTGGACAAGGCATAAGACACTATCGGCAGACAGCCTGTCACTCAAAGCGGCCTGCCCTTAATTATGCATAACTTTAAGCCTTAATAAAATGTAAATGGTTACGTTATTTAAAAATGTAACCCCGTACAGTTGTCATGAAGGGAGAAAATAGCTACAAAGACCAAAATCTATGGTCCTCCCAAAGCCAGCAGACTCTTTTAACAAAACCAGTTATTTTACTTTGCGGAACATGGAAGCTGCAGGTCTACCGCTCCCTCCATCAGTCATGTTGTTTGTGTTATTGTGCATACTTTGGTACTTTAAAGAGACAGTTCTTATTCACCAACGTCACACAATAACACAAAGAAACCTAACTGATTCAGGCAGGAATAGACCAGCCGCTGTTCTGCAAGGTAAAATTACTGTTATTGTCAAAAGAGTCTTGCTGTGAAGACATCATTGATGGCTATAACGGCTTCAGTTTCCTGTCAGAGAGCACTATCTGATGGCAAGGTAAAGCACTGAAAACATTCTAAATATAGTGAACACTTCAACTGATATTGATTTTTTTTTTTCAGTGGCAAAAATATGTTTTGCTGTTGCCCTCGTCCAATGCAGCACACCGCTTAGCTTTCGCGCTGGTGCTCCTTCAGGCTTCTCCAAACTGGGGATGTGTCGACCGCCATCTACTGTAGGTAATGCGCTGACTATGAATAAGTACCTCATACAACCTTACTTCAAAAAATTAAAACTATCCATTTAAGGCCAAAAATAATAAGTTGTGTATAAAGCTTACAGTTTTCAAAATAAAAGCAGAAAACTGGGCTTCAGTCCAGCAGCAACTTTCTTCCTCTCTTGCTCACACACACACACACACACACACAAGCCCAGGGAGATCAATCTCCTACTCTGCTCTGCTCTGTCACACCAATAATAATTCCATAAATGTTTAAAATCAGAATCGGAAACTCGGCATGGCTGTTAATAATGCTGCCATTAATAATTAAGACTTCTGTTCCATTAATAACATGGTGCGATACGCATTAAAATATATCAATGTCCACAGCAAGGGAATGTGTCCCTGTCATTAAAGACTATAAATATTTACAAGACTGGTAAAAAAGGTGCGAATTCTTGAAGTAAAACCCTTAAACTCTGCTTTCTGGCTTTGCTTTTAATCAGTTTTGGGATCTTTGTCATTTATGCCATCTAAAAATGAGACTCCACTGTTGAAGCCAGGGTGACTTGTGATCATAGGTCATGTAAATGTAACATTAATTTTTTATGACGTAATGTGAGACCTGTCAAATCTTGTGCAAACATAATCCATTGAGGAATAATATACTGTGCATAGATTTAAATTATTCTAAAGATGATTTGTTTATTTATTTACACTCTAAAGCCCACATTAAGTTTAAATACCTTAAAAGCCATTATCAGCCTGGTTCACTTTATAAGACTTAATAACCACATCAATAATTAAAAGGAAACATGCTGGGCGATGGGGCAAATCCATTACCAACACCAGTGCTGGTATGTAAAGGAAACACAGTGATTCGTCATGTACACCTGATTGGTATTTTTATTCTATCAGTAAAAAAATGATAAGGGATATACAAAGACAAAGATGGATGGACAGATGGATACAACAGAAAAAGTGTGAGACAAAGAAAGAGGGAGCGGACAGGTCAAGCATGTTTTTTAGTGCTCTCTAAAAGATGACTTTGAGCTGAAAGGTTTCATAAATCTGACACAAAATGGCCAAAGGACTCTGCTGCAGTCTGCAACACACACACACAAACACACACTTGTAAGCTCCCAGATGCACACACATGGTGGACGGACAGGTGATGTATGGTCTCCTCTTAGATGTGGCACAGGGAGAATGTGTCATTCAGACTCTCAGCTCAGTCTGATTTATCACGTTTGCAGATGTGTGTTTGTGAGATTGTGCGTTTGTATGTGTGTAGAAAAAGAGAAGCTACACAACACGAAACTACCTACAGGAGCCTGTTAAAGCCCTTTGTGTAAGATATCTACTGGATGTACAGTGTTACCATTCAGAATCAGAGGGAGGAAGTGTCAGTCTTGCATTCTTGGAAACAACAAAGATAAGAAAAGGATAAAAATTGAGTACCGGTGGCAGAGCTGTTGACCTTCTGAAAAAGAAGGGAAAGTAGTAAAGTAGGATTTCCTTTCATTAGCACAAACACAAAGTCATGATAGCCATTTGGAAAAATCAATAAAGCTTGAAAACATAAACTGCGATTGATTTTAAAGCTTAAGAGATGGTACACACTGTATACAAATGGCTCCTTCGCCCTTTTCAAGGAAAGCTGGAAATTTGTAACTTTGCATCCTGCTGATGCTAATCAATGCAGCAAACAATAAGTGCTTTCTTTTTTAAAGCTTTAGAAATGTCAGAGTTACAGATGACTGTCTTACCCTTTTCAATGCAACAGTAAATGAACGTTCACTCCCTGAGATGTAATAAGACAGGAACTTTTAAACCTTTTTAGACAATGATACAAATTATATGAATTAAGTTAATTATATCTAATACCATACAAGTTCACTAGAATACTTTATGTTGTTACCTAACACTAGGGATGGGAATTGATAACATTTTATTGATAACTATGCCATTACTGATTCTGTTTATTATACGGATGCACGTGATAAGTCGTCTAAACGATTAAACGACTGTGCCCTTGCTAGTCAGCACCAGAAATATTAGTTGGTTAAACCAATCCGTGTTTTATTTTTGTACAGGGCCACTTAACTGTTATGCAGCCATCCACCACTAGTAGGGGCAACAGAGCTGACAGCACTCCCCACGGTAATGCTCCAGTAGACTGGAGTTTTAAAACAGCAGATGGGAAACTGGGGAGATGTCCTCTCGCAAAACCAGCGCACTTTGGCAGTACTTTGATCTAGAAGATGAAAACAAGGTAGGATATAGGCTGTGTGAGAGAAAAGTGGCATATAATCACTCGACTGGAGCAATGTGCGGCCACATTCAAGTCAAATATTTGGATGTTAACCTGCACGCAACAACAGCTGCTGCTAGCGATGCTAGCCACACTCCCAGAGGACAGAATATGTGGCTATTACAACAGAGGGCTGGACTTCCATAACAACAGAATCATGCATGACAGTAGCATGTCCTTTCATCATGGAAGGATACCTAGTTAGTTACGTGCTCCAGACGTGAGCTCTTGAAGAAAGGCACACAGCTGAAAACTTGGCAGCACACCTGTGTCCACGATAGTGCTAGCAAGATGGTAGTAGCAATTTAGTCTTAATTAGTCTTAATTTAAATTTTTGTTTAGTCGACAGGGAAATTAGTCACCAGGAACATCCCTAGTAGAAACAGAGTAGAAAAAAAGGCATGCATGTGAATCAGGTGTGCATGGTCAAAAGAGAAATGTTTAGATCCTGCCTGTGTGGTGCTAATGGTATTACAACAGAGGATATTAACCATTTTAGCAGATGTGCTTCTTAGTTGGGAAGCCGTAGCAATCGTGAGCTGTCAAATACATGGCATTTCTGGAATTTAAGCTCACTATGTGTTGACAGATGTTCAAGCATACTGCTGGTGTTTCCACCCTTACTTGAAAATATAATTTTTCAGACATTACAAGCTGCACTGCTGTCATCTTTCTACTTGAAATGAAGCCACACTTTGGACCTTGCTGTTGCAAGTGTCGCACAGCTTAGACACATGAGTTTGACGTCATTGTTTTGCAACGCGCAACTGTAAGAAAATCATGCCGGCACCAATGAAAGGACTCGATAAGCTCGGAAGAACACAATTCTGAACTAGAAGTGGTTCTCGATTCTCATCTCTACATATCACAAAGAGTAAATTAGTATTTCAACTATTAGGACTTACAAATGAACAGTCTAAAAAAATAATTATTGTATTATTTTTAGGCAGGCATCATATCTGGGCAATGACAGGACACAAACCGCAGGTCGATAACTGTGATAGAGCGCAACAGAGGAAATGTAGTTTCATATTGACTGATGGTGACAAGAGGGAGTTGTAGTCTTCTTTTTTTTTCCTTTCCACACTTCCACAAATGTGCGCCGGTCTGTGTGTTCTCCCCCGTGTCTAGTTGTAGAGTAGAGGATCGTTATCAGCTGTGTCTTACAAGGATCAACTAGATCACAACAACGGACACAGGTCAATGCGTTATCTCTCTGTCCCTGTATCTTGTATCTGTTTCGCTCAGCTGCTTGCTCTCTCTTGTACACACACACACACACACACACACAGAATTACTTGCAAGTAAGAAAAACAACTTAATCAATGTGAGTTATTGTCCATCATATGTTGACATGGATACGAGCTTTCTAGAAATTACATGTTCTGTCGTGTGGAAATTTCTGTGATGTATTCAATTTTCCTTTCATTTTTTTTTACACTTTCTTCACAGTGACTCATTTAGTGCAGTAAATATTCAGTTCTTCAATTTCTGACATCTCCATTCAACCTTTTTCCCCGCTCACTCGCCTCCTTCTACCCTCCGCAGTTTATGCAGGCAATCATCTCTGCCGTCGTTTCCATCCGCACCTTGATACCATCCATCTCTCCTTCCCTCCCACTCCATCTTAATCTCTTCATCATCTGCTCATCTCCATCTCCTCCGCCCTGGCCTCCCTCTAACCTCCCTCCATATCTCCCTCGCCTAACTCTTCATCATCTTCTTCCTCCTAATCTTCCAAGCTTGTTCTCGGCCCTAATTAGCTGACGTCTCTGCTAATGAAGTCTGACAACAAAAGATCACCAACGCTTGCAGGTGGGTCATAGGGAAAAAACAGAACGGGGGCAAAAACAGACAGAGTGTGTGTGTGTGAGTGTGTGTGTGTGTGTGTGTGTGTGTGTGTGTGTGTGTGTGTGTGTGGGGGGGGTGAAATTAAAAAGTAATAGCGCGGTTGTGTATATGAAGTGTACGTGCTGTCAGGTTGCTCTGTTGCTCTCGTTTCCTCCACAGGCTAACAGGAAGTGACACATGTTCTCAAAATGCAGCTGACAGGATATGACACTGCTCCTTGCGCGGTCTCGTCAAAGCACGGGGAGTAATTAGCGCTCTATCGACTGCCATGACATCAATCAGACTAGCTGTCTAAATGCCGGCATGTGCAAGAGAGACACTCACAGTGGCAGAGGTTGGCATCCTATCCTCATGATAATCAGTGTGTATGTGTGTGAGTGTATGTATTGTGTAGATTGAAAATTGTCTGGCATAACATTATTTAGACAAGCCTTCTATGTGTGTGTACCTACGTGTGTGTGTGTGTGTGTGTGTGTGTGTGACAGACAGACAGACAGACAGAGAGAGGGAGTGCTACAGGTGGTAAACTGGCTGGCATAAAATCATGTAGGCAGGCTGTCTGGCTCAACATTCCCCTTTGACTTTAACAGCCATGTGTGTGTGGCAGGAGGCCAATTTGCCTAATGCCTCTGCCAACCACAATAGCTGCGGATGGCATCTCTCTAAAGCTGGATTTATACCTGACGCGAGGGGTTAACGGCTGTCCCATGGGAGTGACCCAGGTTTTGATTCCCAGTTCAGTGTTGCATTTAATGGATGATAGCAACTGCAAATTCCCACTGCAATTCTATTTCAGTTCTTTCATATTCATGTAATGATAACCAGAGCATTGCCCATTCAAAACGTGCCCGTTCAATAAAGGACCATTAGCTTGGCCTCTGGCATTGCTGCTTGCGGTCCACACAACGTCACATTCCACACTTCCATGAATCCTGAGCAATACACCTGCCGTGACACAGTTGGATCCCTTCGCAATGCTAGAGTATAAGCATCATTTGCTAACAGCCAGCTATTTGGGCCCAGGCTATTACAGGGAACACAAGTGGTCATTCTGAAAGTTACATTGCTGATACTTGAAATTCACTTTCTTTATCTGTTCTTGAATGTGTTGTATTGAGCGATGAAGAGCTGTGTAACTATAAAAAGGAGTCTCCTTTCAATATACTTCACAGTGTGTGTACATAACACAAAACTAATAAATATGTCCTGTAGAAGATGAAGAGAAAATGAAAGGACAGACTCCTTTCATTTTAGTTAGAGGAACAACAATGAGAAGGTTTGCTTTGTCCAATTGTTGAATAGAAGACTTCTGCCATGCAACGGCTTGTTTCCATTCTTTCATTCACAGTGATACAGAGCAACCATCACAGCGAACTGAAGATGGAGATGGCTTTGCTCGATGTATGTTAGTGTAAATGAGACACTTGGGGAGCCTTTCTTTAACCTGCTTTATGTTGTCTTCACTGTCAACAAAACCATCAGCAAACAGAAACTTTATCTTCCAACAACAAAATTGGTTGTTTGGCTCAAAAAGATGTTTATCAACTAACTGATAGAGGTCAGATTTTGGTGCATGAACAACAGAATAATGTTTTGGCTCTCTCTTCACTCATATCCATACATTACTTTTGTCTCCATGGTTCTAAGTGTAACCTAAACTGCTACCATGACGCTGTTTTACACTTGATTTAAAGTTGATGAAGAATCTTTCTAATTACTCCAGACAGTTTGAGAAGTTACTCCAGCTGACCTTTACTTCATATGACCTCACATGCTCACTTTCCAATTTCCTTTGCTCCTTATACAAATATGTGCTGGTCCTGTGGACTCAACTGGGGTAGTTTCATTAGATTTCATGAAGCCTCTACCTTAACCAGAATAATTTCATCCAACCTCAAGCACAATAAGTAACTTTAACCTTACCCAAAATTCTTTAACTTAACCTTTCATCCCAAACTTGAGTTCTGATTTTTCATTTCCTCCTGAGACCTGAACTTTTGTTTGATATGCATTTGTACTTCCTAATTAACAGCATCTTATCTTGTTACCGTTGCTAAAATTACACCAATTTGTTGCTATATCAAACTACGAACATTCTTAATCAGAAATAAACCAGTTTCAACCATAAAATGTGAACAGGTTTTGGACCTTGTCCACTTATATGTCGGGGTCAGCTGCATGGCTGCCATCTTATTTTTTTACATGGATTAGTGTGTTGTGCTTACTGCCAGTAGATAGCACAAAAAAGTGTCCACAAACGAGGACAACAGGTCTAAGTTAAGAAGAATGAAGTAGAAGGTCAAGTAAACCCAAAGAGTGATGTTCACATATGAGGACACAAGGTCTCAGGAGGATATGATGTGAATAGAAATGCATAGTGTTATTCAGAAACTATGGCCATAATAAAAAACACTTGTGAATGTCAAACATTGTTTATGACCCAGACTTAATAGCCACAGGAATATGTTAACCTGTTAATAAAAGGTCAGTAAGTAAGTGAGTGAAGCATGGTGTGTACACTAGACCTGAATTCACAGTGATGAGATAAAATGCAAGCTCACATCAAGCATATGGATGTGAAACCAAGAATTTATGATTTGAAGCAGGTGGAAGATGTGTCCTGACTGGCTACGCCATTTTGAGCTGAACTTTTGTTGGACGCCTTATTTCTTTTTATTCCTGTCGCTTGATTTAGAAGCAGCACAATGGACGAGGAACAGCTGATCCATGAAGTTTGAGTGAGGGATTATCTCTACGATACCTACTTATTTCATTACAACAGATAGCTCAAAGTTCTGGTAAGCTAAATGACCATCCCTAAAAACAAACTAGGCCACTTGGTGTTGGCTATATTGCATGTCATTACCAGAGACTATCACAATGTAATACGTGTGTTTTCTCTAAAAAAGTAACAGTAATAATGTAGGAAGACAGCAAGAAAGTTACTCACCCTTCTTTTAAGTGGTTACATCCCTGGACTAATCTCGGGCACACAGCTGATAGCTATAATGATGATGTTTGTTTACATGACGCAACGTAAGTGCATATTTAATGGATTCAGTGTAGACATAGAGCTCCAGTGTTATGAGATGCTATGCAAAAGTCAGACGCTTGTTTGCTGTTAGGACATGGTTGCAATACGTTCCACTTGGGAGCGGCTGCTGAGTCAAGTGGAACACCTGGTAAATTTTGGAGTACCGGTCTGTTCCGGTATTTCACATAATATCTAAGCAGTTTGAATATTTTCAAATCGACCCAGTGCTACTATACATACATTTTGTATCGGCTTTCTCTTACAATAATCATTGCACTAAAAGACATCCACTAACCCTCTCACAGAAACAAGAAACAAGAATTAACTCTCTATGAAGCATAAAAGTCTTTGCCAAACAGAATCTGACACACACAATATCCGTACAAAATGCATGTGCATGGTATGCATGAGTGTATGTTGCTTAGCTACAGGTTACCACTACTCAAACTTCAATCTAATTCACTTTTTCATAATCCCTTCGAAAAAGGTGTGAGATTGAAGAGTAATGGAAGAACACGCATCCATATAGATGGAAAATAACATGAGAGATCCGTCCCTGAGCATATACCTTTTGTGTCTTGAACTTTTACTGTGTTCATTTGCTTGTGTGTCCTTTTAAGAGCCCGAGTTTATGTGCCCATGTGTCCTTTTACTGTGTACGTGCTCCATCACGGGCGGATGTCCTTTGCATGGAATTTATTTTTCATTGAGAAGTACTTGTGCAAATACAAGAGGTGGAAATCATAAATGAGAGGAAGAGAGAGCAACAGGGGGAAGAGGGACCCAGAAAGGGTATATTGAAGGGAAAGAGAGCAAGGGGGAGGAAGGGATGGAGCGGACGAGTGCCTCTTGAGAGCTTTCTCTTATTAGCCAGGTTGAATCACGCGCATTGAGTCCGGAAAACACACACTCTGGGCCTTTTCTCGTCTGCTCTCCATCACTTGCCCCCCCCAACCTCTTCTCATTCCTCTCTTTTAGTCCTCTACACATTCTCTACTGCCAGCATCTCAGTTCAGTTTCCCTCACTTTTTTCTACTTTCCCATCTCCCTTTCTCAGTCTAATTTGCCCTTTTAGTCCTGGACATTCACTGACCCCCTCCTCATTCTCCTTGCATGTCCTCACTCCGTCCAGCTCATTCCCCATCTCAACTGTTGAATTATCCTAAAACATCCACTTAGCCTCTCTCCCCCTCAGAATCCCCTGCTACCTCCTCTTTTCTCCCCTTTTCTTCACTAGTTGATCCTCATTTCTCATTCCTGCAATTATTTGGGTCCACTCATGTCTCCTTTCAGCCCTCAAAATTTGGACGCTTTATTCTCTCCTCCAAATCATCCTCTTCTCTTTCATTTTTTTTTGCTCTAAACATGCACTGACCCTCAATCATTTTTTCCCAATCTTTCCAGTTTGCTCCTCTCCTCTTTTAAATCTGTTCTTTTGTCTGCTGCTTTCCCTAACCTTTATCCTCCACTTTCTCTACTTTGTATCCCTCTCTTCCTGCTTTTAGAATGAAAATCCCCCTTTTCTTCAACACTTCCTCCTGCTAATTTGTTCCTGTAGCTCTAAACACTCATTCTGGCTCTTCTCTTCTCTATACCTCTCTTCTGTTTCACCCCTTTCCCTGTTTTCTTTCTTCAACTCCCCTTCCTCTTTATTCCTAATCCCACTTAACCTTCCATTCTATTCCCCTTCAGTTCCAAAACACTCCAAACTTCTCTCTCATACCCGCCATGGTCCTTGAATTTGCTTGCTTCTCTTCAGTTTAAATTGGTTGGAAATTCCACATTTCCTGCTGCATGCATTTTTGCATTTACATAAAGTACAACTAGATAAAGATAAGGGACAGATAGTCTGCATTGTTACAAGAAATCAACAGGGGATGAGGTTGTTTTGAGTAATCTGACGTGCCAGATGGTTTGTTACCCATCTGAGAAGCTGTCATTGGAAACTGTATAGAAAAGGAAAAAAACATATGTCTATCACTATCTATCACAGGTCAGTTGGAAGAAGAGTGAAAACATCTTTCTATCAAGGTAAGCCTTGCTCTTCTTTTAAGGAAGAAATACTCTCCAGCTCTGGTATTACTGATGCTACTGCAGCATCTATGCTAAAGTCTTTAGGAGCCACCATGTTCTTTTGAACCAATAGTTGCCCCTTCGTGTTGTGACACACCTAAAGCTGCCACCAGCTCCTCACAGGAAGCTGATAGGTCTGAGCTACTGATGGCACTGACACAAACGCATTACTTGAAGCCTGACCAAGTGGATTTTCATGTGATCTCGTGATCCTGTGTTTCTTGTGTGATCTTGTGATATTGCAAGAATTCAACCGCCATGCAAGGTAATGTTTTCAGCTACTTTAACAAACGACCAAAGCCTTTGTTTTTTTGGCAAGGACAGGATGAGTGGAAGGCAACATGCGCACCACTTGCCTTGTCTTGTTTGTGGTGCAGTGAATGTAATGGGAAAGGGCCTTGTGACCAACACATTGACACTTATTTAAATAAATCAATGCAGCAGTGACGTGTGTGCAGGAATGTACTTTTTTCTTTGTGGCCAGGACAGTCATTAATTGCAGGTCACTTGTCAGAAAATGTAAACATTGTCTTGCATGTCAGAGGGGCAAGTAGCTACATGTGCATATGTCGCAAACAGATAGTAGGACTTGCATTAGATCCTCATAGAGTTAACTGAAATATGATCGAAAACTTTACAAATGGGGCCTGTAAGCTACTGCTCCTGTCGTAGCCGTTTTCCACAGCATTCTGTGTTAATGTGACCTCAGTTGTTCATTCAGTAATGAGCTTTTCTTCATGACTTTGTGGTAAAGCTCATTCGTGCCAAAATCACGTAACAACCCAAAGCTAGCGAAGACACATCCCATAATACACACATACACACACACACACACACGTACACACACGCACACACACAGCCCCCGCCCAACCAAAACTAATTACCTACAAGAAGAGAGTGATGTGGAAAACAGCACTCGCACAGACCAACCTGGCACCCACTAAAAGCTCCCTCCAGTTTGTGTGTATGTATGTGTGAGAAGTGTGCAAGATAAAGACAGTGAGTATGTATTACTGTGTAAAAAAAGGCCAGTGTGTGTGTCTTTGTGTGTGGCACTCATTGAGCTGAGAGAATATCTGATTAATTAACATGGAGGAAAGAAAGCCTCTCAAGTGACCAAGCGATGCTAAAAGCTCATCTTTCTCTCTTGTACAAGCCTTCTCTGGGTCTCTCTTGGTCTCTATTTCACCATTCTGACTCCTAATACACATTTTGGGAGCACGCTGTTTCAGTTCATACATTCCGTGAAGTATGACGTGCACAGTCTATACAATATAGGCTTAAATATGTTAGGTAAGGTACAGTGTGTTGTGTAGAAATTTATACATTTGCCCATGTGTAGCATTTTAGCAGTCAAACACCATCACCGAACGTCTGACTTATGTCTTTTATGGGAAGTGCTACACATGACGGGGTATTTATCTGCTCCGGCTCCGATCAGCTCTTATTGGCAGTGATGGAAAAATGACACCCTGTTGCTCATTTTTGTCCCTTTTTGAGCATGATATAATAAAAAACAATTTCTGTTCATCTCTTTCCAAGCAACACTCCAACATCTTTTCATAATAGTCAGAACTGAGTTTGAAAGAAAAACTGAATGAGTAACCACTGCAACATTTTCACTGGCCTTCATGTTGCTTTCCATTGTTTGCTAACCCCGTTTTCCTGCGTGTTTGTAATGTCATACATAACACCCTTGGGGGAAAAAAAGCAGAACAGAAAGGCATATTTTTCTACTGCAGAACTGTGGTCTACTGGTAATGGGAAAGCAGTCTATGTCCTATGTTTAGCCAGTTTCCCTGCATTTAAAAAAATGGCATATACATGTTAATTTTGATGGGAAAAGGGTATTACTAGCATCTCACTGCAAATGTGGTGGATATCCACCCAAAAGGAAAGCCAATGATTGTACTGTATGGCATAAAGCAATAAGAGGACGGCTGCTCTTAAGGCACAAACAAAGCTAAAGTTTTGAGAGTTTCTCGCAATGGCAGATGGTGGGACATGTGAGAGCCAATGGCAAAATCACTTCCAACATGTTTATCCTCTTTCGTCAAGCAAACCCCAAAACAAACACAAATGGAGAAACACTTGAGGAGGGAGAGGGGCTAGAGGGGGCTGGAGTAGAAACTTAGCGTTATTAGTCCAGCAGATGTTTATTCAGCTTTATTTGCTGATACCACTGGATTAAGGAGCTATTGCTATAATGGGTATGATCTTATTTGTTTATGGGATGTGTCTAAAATGCTTTACAAAATCAATTTTATTGCATATAAACAGTATATACTACATTATACTCTGAAAAGTGTAAGCCTGTCAAATTTTTTGCATTGCATATACAAAACAGACAGGTTGAAAATATTACTTCGAAACCTCTCTGACAGTCTCAAAACATACCTTACAATAAGCAAAGACATCTGTTGCAAGGCCGCTGCATTAGATTTCAATAGGGCTTCATGATAAGTACGCCTGCATTGTGCTATTAATTTTCTTAGGTTTGGAGAAGCTCTGCTTTCTCCATGTTTTTTTCTTCCTTTACATTTCTTTCTTTCATTCTTGATGTTATTTGTTCTCTACTTATCTTTCACTCATGCGCTACAGTACCTCTCTCCCGCAAGCTCACTCCAATCTGGTCTCTCCAGACTGATTGTTTTCTAATTGGTGGAGTGCCAGAGGTCGTGGTTGTTATGGTAACCTGCAAGGGGCACTTGGAAGGGTTAGGTAGTGGTGGTAGTGGTTGAGCGAGCGGTGGGAGGGGGGCACCCACTCAAGAAAACGGAGGGCAGCACTCACCCAAGGCTTGGGTGGTCACTTCAGAAAATGGACTCTGTGTGTGTGTGTGTGTGTGTGTGTGTGTTTTTGACATCCTAACTACCTCAGTTTTGTACATGCACCTAACCATGTGAGTGCGCAAATGGTTCAAGTGAGAGGACGGGAAAGAGTGAGAAAGATAGTGTTGTATGTGCATGTCTGTGCATGTGTGTGTGTGTGTGTGTATGTGTGTGTACGCAGAGAGTGGGCAAAGAATCCTACCCTCCACTTGAAAATCCTCTAAAGAGCTCCTTTGCTTGCATCCTTTTCTCTCCCTGCCTCATTCCCACTGCTACTTCCTTCCCTATGTGCGCCACTCAGGCCCCTCCAATCTGTCCATCTGTGTGCTGAGATGGAAGAGAAGCAGAAGAGCTGCAGGAGGGTGGACACCAGGAATATGACTGTACGTCAATACTAAGCTGACGAAATTTGAAAATGTATCTTCCACCTCTCTGATTTAGCACTCCATCCGGACTTGGCTGGCTTTTTGAACCCCGGAGACTCAGCTTTTTGAAAACAGTCTCTAGTGTAGGATAAATGTGAAGAAGATGACATAAGCCTGGCTGGAGGCTGTGTAGCAGTAGATATAGGAGTTTCTGTCGCCCCTAACCCCCTCTGTGATCCTTTATTTTGAAATGTCAATATAGCCGATCACACAGCAAAGGTGTTGTCTTTCAGCTCCATTCATGTGCGTTTCAGCAGATGCCTCTGATATCAAAACAACCTGCAAAAGAGACTGTGTGCACTCATTGTTTTCACATAGCATTTGCATAATTAGATGCTTTATTGTGGAGGCTGTCTCATGTAAAGGAGATGGCATAGGAAACACTTACCTTTGTGGAAAGAGCCAGGACAAAACATTTAGAAGAAAAAGTGATAGAGTAGATTATTTTGGCCTGTGTGAGACACACATACATGCCTCTGTGTATGTGTAATCTTTACCAAATGTGCGGTGTGTGTGTTTGTGTGTGTAATGGGTTTACTAAATGAGTTTGCATTAAACTCTTCCATGCATAAGGAATTGAGCTGGCGGTGCCCTTTAGAATTAAAGGTGGTGGGCTGGTTGAGAAGCAGACAGTGTGATATATTACCGTGCTATGTGGTTAAATAACTGTCCTTCCATAATAGTGCTGTTTAAAGCAACCCACTGATAACAAAAATAAATCTCCCAAAGCCCACAAACACACATAAAAATGCACACATGCAGCCAGGCACATAAACTTGTGCTGGGGAAATATAATTGACTCTATTTTAAGACCTGTGCCGTCAGCTGTCCGAATGAACTGACACAATGTTTGAACTCCTGCAAAGACGATGAAACAGTTGCAGAAGGCTGCGTGCAAGCTTGATACTTATTCGAATCACTCATTAATAAACTTGGGGAAAAAGACATCATTGTTATTTCAGAAGCCTGTTGCTCCACTTGAATGGAATCTGTCAAAAGCTTTGACAGATTCCAGATTCGAGCGTTACGTTCAGTAGGGGCAACTACTGAGTGCCTACTGATTGATAATGCGCTCTCTGCTGCACATGTATCACAGGGATAGTTGCAGGTATGAAAGGATAGCATTTATGAGCTGGTTTAGTGTTTGGCTCAGACCCAGTCACAGAGTAAAATCACTATGGGGGCTTTGCAAATTAGCGGAGATGCACCACAGAGCAGACTGCATGAGCAAGCAAAGGCAATAAAAATAGTATAGTGCTGATACAGAATCAGTTCTGCTGTGCGTTACTGACAGTTGATGACCAAAAATTAAAGGGAGCCAGCATTACCCAAAAAAGCAACTCAGGCTGTAGTCAACAAAGGAACATTTTGGTCGACTGAAATACCTGCTTTTCAACCAGTCGATTGGTCGATGGGGAGAAAAAAAACTGCATATTATCCCTAGATAAACTCAATTGGCCAAAGTGCTCTGAGTGCATTCCACCAGGTAGCGTTGCATTCGATCACAGTGGAAGAGGGGCAGATATCACAAAGACCAACTGTCACATCCAACACGTACATGTGATAAACATCAACAGTAATCAAGGAGAAATGAATACTGCTGGCCACATGGACTGGGGGATTTATCCTCTCTCCCTATATGTTTCAACCTTCCCTTCATCTAGAGCCATAACCAGAGCAAGTTCTCTCTGACTTTCATACTTAGCGGATACTCCCTATCATAGCAACCAGATGCAACCAAGGCATCTCAGCTGAACAAAACACCGTGCCCCTAAAGCACTTCCACATTGCCAGCTGTGCGTCTTCAGAGGACTGTCTGGCTTTAACAGCTGGGAAAAAAGCTTTGGTGGACATATGGCATTATGAAAGTATCATTAGCAATCATTCCACCAATGAGAATTTTGTCAGAGCATAACAAATAACTAATCAACCAACCAACCAACCAGAAGGTGTCAGCCAAAAAACAATAGCAGTATAATTATACTTATTATATTTCTATGTAATGTTTATTAATTTAAATTATTGTTCTATCAAGAATATCGCAACTTCTTTTTCAGTAGCCAGTAGGGCCTATACTTGAAGGTGGAAATATAAACTGCCAAAACTTACAAAAAGCATAATGTTGTGTCCTGTGCACCAAATATTCCAGCTCATCTTTGCTTCAGAATCTATTAAAAGTTTTTAATATTTCAACTAACTGATCATTATCCAACTTTATCAATGACGAAGCAGTGCCTGTTTGGCTTTTGGAGCTATTCTTAATATCCATTACTTGCTTTCTATCAGACAGCAGTCTATCTATGTCTTCCGTTCAGTCTGCGCGCGTGCACACACACACACACACACACACACACACACACACACACACACACAGTTTTATGCTCTATGTGTGTGTGTGTGTATGTGTGTGTGTAAATCGGTTCATTGCATTGCTGAGGTGCTGATGGAATGGAGTCCTTAGCGATTTTGTTTATCTCCTTCTCCCACATGCATACCGTGGCTCTGGCCTCCCTCCCTTGACGTACAGTAACACTGAGTCACACACACACAGACGCATACACAGACACCGCTGACACAACTACCTTCTTTTTTTTTTTTTTTTTTTTTTTTTATGGCATCATCGATTACTGTCAGCCAATACCTGGACTTGCTTCTGTCTGCATCATCAGGTTTCAGGAAGTGATGATAAATGAATAGCAGGACTGCTGTGGCCATGGATATAGGTTTCTAAAATCAAGACATTCTTAGACTCATTTTATTTAAGGGCAGAGGTGGGGAAACTGAAGTAAAGATCCACACTGGATCCATTGGACATCTAGTTAATTATGATTTTTTTTTTTATCTAAAAATAACGTAGTATTATCTTAGACGTTAATGTCAGAAACGACATTGGCATAACATATCACATATGTACAGAAACAAAAATGTGATGCTTTAATATCAAATATTTCAAACTGTCTACTTCAATTATCATATTTAGCTGTATATATAATCATGCATTGCATCATTGAAGCCCAAGGAAATAAAGAATAAATATGTATAGTTACATAATCCAAATAATACTGTCCGCACTGAAGACCAGAAATTATGGGATATGTGTGAAAACCTGCAGTTGAGGGGTGAATAATTGTTTTAAATTGTATAAACTCACAACAACATACTAAAAGCTGATAATAAAAGAGTAGACTCTGGTTAGCACAAATTATTTTTTATGGCACTCTGGTTAAATAAGTATTTCACCATTAGAAGAATGTTTAGTGTAGTTCTATGCAGTAGAAAGATGCAAATACTTTTAAAATTGGTCCTTCATGACCAGAGAAAAAGGACTATGAAATTCACTTTTGCTCAAGAGGCAGAAAACCTACAACTACCACAATCGACCCGATAAATTCTCCCGCTGGTAGGTGATGTCACACAAACTCGCCCATTTGACGCAATGGTGGCCGGCTGGTAACAAAGGATCCTGTATAACAGTTAAACTGTAAGCTAAAACATGTTCCTGAAAACATCTGAGGTGGGAAATAGGAAACCCAGTAACAGAGTCTTAGTTTTTACTTGATAAGCGCTGATTAGTTTTACCATTTGATCTCAGTTTTTGTAAGCCTCTGTTTTTACTATGCAGGAAACAGTATGGCGCCCACTTCCTGTTCATAATCTCTGGCTATTATAGCTAAACAGGGCACTACAATATGTTTCTGAAAAAATTTTAGGCAAGAAATAGGTAGTGCAGTAGCATAACCTTGGTTTATATTCAATCAGCACTGTCTAGTTTACAGATTGATCAAAGTTTAGTCCGAGTTTGAGCGAGACAGAGAAGGGTCGGTCTGTCTCTTGATCCACTTCTACACTCTTTGTGTGGCATGGGTGGCGAGCAATGCGAAAATGAGGAAGTAGAATCTGTAGTTTGAGCAACAGCCCAAGAGCCAGTTAAACTCCGCCGGATGACGCCTTTTGTGTCGCCCAACACTGGTTGAAAAACTGCAAGGTACGTAGACCTTCAAGTGGCATTTACTTATAATAACTTAAAGACGGTTGTGTGTCACCCTTAATCTGGCACTGTTTTCCCATCAGTGTCTTGGACTGGCTAAAACTATGCTGAATTTTGCTGGATCCCATCCCCTTGCTCATTAACAAATAATTTAGCAATTTACCTTCAATAGAAAAAAATCTCAAAGAAGTCTAACCTACAAGCCAAGGTCAGATGACTCTTGCCTCTCTATAATGAAACACTATTTATGCAGGGAGGAAACAATATGAGAAAAAGACAGTGTCAGAAAACATCTCTGCGAAAGCTGGAACTGTCCATCAAACAGGTTTACTTCCTCGCATGAAGGCAGGTACAGAAATAAGGCAGATGTGCGCGGGTATGTGTCTCTGTGTGAGAATATCTGCACTGGTAGATATATTCAGGAGTAAGTGAGCTGTGACTGACATAATAAAGGTAAGGAGTAAGGATTGAGAGGAACACATTGAGCCCTGCAGTGATATTTTTGGGATACACACAACACACACACATACACAATATGTATGTCAGTGGGATTGTGAGTACACAGGCACTCATGCTCAAGCTCAAAGCAAGCACAAATAATTCACCCCTTTCTTTTTGTCTGTCTGTCTCTATCGCTCTCTTGTTCTCAAACACACGCACGCACGCACGCACGCACACACACACACACACACACACACAAACTGGCCCGTAACAGATAAACCTGAATTAGACAGGTGAGGGGGAAAGAGAGGCAGAAAAATGAAGCATCAGCAAGATAATATTGCACTCTAAAACTGAAGAGGGATGGGGAAGGAAAGGAGCAGTGTAGATACCCTGGAGCTTTTAGCCCAGGCGTGGCTCCGGGAGAGGTGTAAAGGTTTATTTGCAGGATTTAAAAAGCCAAGACTAATACTTATAAGTTCTTTGATATACTAAAATCAATTTCAAGACCAATTTCTGCCACTTTGTGTTAGACTACTGGGTCAAACATTTCTACTGTGAATAAAAAACACCAACTACCAAGCTTTTTTCTGACTGTTAAACCCGGTGAAGGTCGCGGAAACCTTACCTGTCATTAGCAGAAGCAGAGACAGGAGGAGATGTAGTTGCAGCTCCCCTTGGTTTATTGACTTTGGCGTACAGTCTGTCAAGGGGGTCGTCATCAGGGATGGCTCCAGGGTCGTTACCATGATTCCCGTGGCCTGGAAAGGCAGATGGGCCTTGTGGGGAAGGGTTGCCTGCATGGGCATGCTGAATTGTACTGTAGGGAGGCGACTGAGAGGGTGGCTGCGGCACTGGAACCATATCTCTGTCCCTGAAGGATTGTATACGGGCATAGTTGGGGTCTGTGTCATCATCTTCCACATCTGGATATGCCGACCCACCACCACCACCTTGCTGGTCTCTGGACCGTTGCTCTCGCAGCTCAGGATGCCCTGCTTCGATCCTGACAGACAGATGGAGAGAAAGTTAAGACGCCTAGAGATGGACTATTCCGATGAGTGGACTAATGATGACTGAGGTTCAACAAGAGCTACCACAAAGAAATATCTTTAAACAAACCACACAGAAGCCCACCATTAATAGAGAGCTCAAGAATGACAAGCATGGAGTGGAAAGAGGGATAAATAAAAGACAGGAATGGCAGCGATATTAATGAATTGGTTTCAATGGTTTCCATGAGAGTAATAAGTGAACAATCGTCTGCCATCAGGGGGGAAGACAAAAGATAGGTGCAGAGTTTTCCTTAATAGGAAAAGACACGAAAAAATATACACACGGTATATACACAGTATCTGAGTCTGTATGTCAGCAAATTTAAAGCAAGAAAAATCATCACCATCAAAGCTCCTCACCTTTCCCTCTCGTCTTTCATCCTCTCAAACTCATGATCACTCAGAATGTCTGACTTCTGTCGCTGCAGAGCTGCTTTTGCCTCCTTTTTCTCCTCTTTTTTCTTCCCAAATCTGTGCAGAGAGGCAGAGAAACAGACAGAAAGACAGAGAGATGGGCATCAGACACAATGAGAAAGAGAGTACACAAGAACATCACATTATAATAATTCTGTATGGGGATTTAAGCAGTGCTCAGTATAATGTGGTACTGTGGAAGCAGGACCAAACGCCACATTAACACCCTTCTTACAACAAACACACATGGCTGAAATCATTCACGTAACATGAACGCAGCACACTGTTATTGAGTGCGAGAGCAGACTGTGACTCAGTGTCAAGACCAAATGAATCATCTCTGCTTCTTTTCAGCCTCTCACTCACACATACATAGCAAGAAACACACAAGCAAGAACACATACAAATGTATATCACATTGCAGCTTATAAGCTTATATATGGCACCACATCCACCACTTCTCCCAGACAGGTGACTTTTAAAACTGGTAGTGGTAGATACTGATACTTGTAAGCAGCTGCCATAGCTAACATAACCCTCAGCCTGCATTGCTGCTGCAGCTAAATTTCTACCCTGCAGCTAACGCTACAGTAAAGTCACAGTTAAATTCAAATGCTCCCAAAACATCCTCCCTTACTGACATTCTTTCTTCTTTGAGATCAAGAATTTTAACTATACCAATAACTCAAACTCACTCTCTCTATATATGTACAGTACAGGCCAAAAGTTTGGACACACCTTCTCATTCAATGCGTTTTCTTTATTTTCATGACTATTTACATTGTAGATTCTCACTGAAGGCATCAAAACTATGAATGAACACATGTGGAGTTATGTACTTAACAAAAAAAGGTGAAATAACTGAAAACATGTTTTATATTCTAGTTTCTTCAAAATAGCCACCCTTTGCTCTGATTACTGCTTTGCACACTCTTGGCATTCTCTCCATGAGCTTCAAGAGGTAGTCACCTGAAATGGTTTCCACTTCACAGGTGTGCCTTATCAGGGTTAATTAGTGGAATTTCTTGCTTTATCAACGGGGTTGGGACCATCAGTTGTGTTGTGCAGAAGTCAGGTTAATACACAGCCGACAGCCCTATTGGACAACTGTTAAAATTCCTATTATGGCAAGAACCAATCAGCTAATATAATATATATATATATATATAATATAAATAAAGATGTGACATACAAGAGGCCTTTCGTTTTAGTCTTGTGCTCCTTTGACTCAGTGAGCTTTAGCGCTGCATTTTAAGGTCCCATCCAATTAGAGGTGATGAAAATTTCTCTGTTTTGCGACGTCTTGCCTTTTATTTTATTTTCTGTTGGCTTCGCTTTCAGACAGCTGTCCAGACACGTTAACATGTGGAAACATGCCCACTGCTTAACCTCCGGTCCCCACTCATTTCCCACCCAGGTCGGGAGGGAGCTAACGTTAGCTGGCTAGCGGCGAAACACATTGCTGCAGAGACATTGTGCCCACCCTCCGGTCTCCCCCAAGGTCACCCTGGTGAGTAAGCTGCTTCAATTTGAACCACAACAAACCTTTTAGCATTTTCACTATGTTAGCACTACAACCTGTGCTGACACTGCTAACGTTAACATAGTCAACAATGCTAAAGGGGAGTTTATGGTTCAAAACTGAGCTGCTTACTCACTGGTGCGAGCTAGAAGGAGACTGTAGAGGGGGCATTATGTTTCCGCTGTTCGGTTGGGACGGTGTTACTAGTTGTAATGACTGAATAAACGGTGCTGCTAGCTAGTTAGCTCCCACCAGACCAGGGTGGTGCATAGTGCAGTAAACTTAAGAGCAGGAAAATAAACCCACAGCCCAACATGTGTGACCAGTCAAAAATATTCTCGGCAGTTAACCAATTAACAGTTAACATCCCCACTAGAACTATAATATACAAATACTGTAGGCATAAAAGGCACATAGATATGTATTAAAAATAGGTAAACAATAAGTAGTTGGACAAACAAATATAGAGTGACTATATAGTCTATATGTAAAGGTTAGTGATTGCAATGTAAAGTGCACTGGAATAAATGGAGTATGAGTAGTTCAATAAATTAGATAGAGGGAGGCTATATGTAAAGCTATTGCTACTCTGTACAGCCTAATCTAAATTAAAAGATGGCATACACACAATAGACTAAGAGGCCCGTCTTAAGTGGCCACATATCAATACTCAAACCACACCAGTCAATACAGTTTGTGTGTGGTCAGCATCAACAGCGTACTCAGCACTACTGGACACTGCACAAGTCATTACCTGGACAAGACTGTGGGTCGCACACATGCCCACACACAAAGAAACTTCATTACTAAATGTGAATGAAAGTTGACCACATCTCCGCTTACAGGTCGATGACAGAAACACAGTTAACTTGTATTACAGCTTGAGTGTAGAGAGATACAGGGTGTAAAAAGAGAAACCATTAACAGTGAATGATGAATTAAATTTCATTGTTTTATTCAGGTTTTTTTACTGCTGAAATAGGATTTGAGTCAACTTTTATGCAGACAAAGGTCTGATTGACTGCACTGATAACTAAATATCAGAGGCTAAAAATGTCATAAGCACGTATAGCCTGCTCACAAGCTGGCACAAAAAAATGGAGTGGGGGGAAAAAGCACTCCCCTCATTGAAGCTCATTAAACTTTACACCCCAGCAGCTGTATGGCGAATAGGATATGGTTAATTGAGCCAGTCAAAACTGTTAAATAGTTAATATCTCCAACATGCAAACCGTGACCTTATAACACACTTTATGTTTTATTTATCTAGTGAATTTATTGATGTGTTAGCCTTTGGTCTACACTTCCGCTACCCGCTGCTGCTGATGTTTATGAAGTATCACCATACCTGCTTGTGCATTATTTATACATTCATTGTCATTTTAAAGTGTGTGACTGATGCGTGAATGTTTGGAAGTTTAGCCTATGCATGTCTGTGCATTGCTAGGAAAAAAATAGTGCAATGTGCATTGAGGTAATGAGGTTCTTTGAAATGCTTAATGTGGACTGGGGGGTAAAGCAGCCTATTCACCACCCATAGAGGGGAGGAGGGCTCAATGGAAATGACGGGCCATAGCTGTGTGTGTATTAACAGCGTGAGTGCGTATTTGCCTCACAGGGGACAAGCCTCGCTCTAATTACTGCTACCTACAGAGTTACAGGCTTACCCTTTCCTTCAACCCTCTCTCTTCCCCTCACTTACCCCTCTTTCACCTCCCTTCCTTTTTACCTTTTCCTCCTCTTTTTTTTTTTTACCTCAGCGCTCTTCTCCCTTTTCTCTCATTAACCTCATTTCTGTTCCTTTCCATCCATAGCTTACCTCGCCTTCACCCCTTCATCTCGCCACCTCGTTTGGCATGTCGCCCTTTGGTATCAAACACTTCTCTCGCAGCACTTAACCTCTAACACCTCCTCCTCTCCTTCTCTTGCCTCAGCTTTTAAACAGAAAATAAAAATGATGGAAAAGGAATTCGGGATAAGGCTAGATTTTATGTTTGTATTACATGTAAGAGTTACAGAGTGAGGGGAAATCTAAGTTATAATGGTCGTTAATGAAGCATCTAACAGAAACAGGGGAAAGAGTACCTCAATATACTTTAAACCTAACCTAACACTCATCATAACAAAAGATATTGCAGATGGATGGACATATATAGGACACAACAATAAGATTAATCCAGCCATTTGCTTTTTAATTCTTCATACTGACCTCAGAGACCAACCTAACCTAATAACAATATATGTTTTATATTTTTTATCAGCATTTTGGATAAATGATGGAAAAGCACCACACATTAAAAAGCTAGTAGGGGACACAAAGGCAGATATTTTAACTGCACACCCCTACATCCTTGATGAAAAATAATAGATACACTTTAGCATCAGGATCATCTCCATTTTGCTACTTTCAGGACATAATCGACAAAAAAAAGACAAAAATGGAAATAAGTGCAAAATGTAACCAGTGCTTTTAACCTCTTAAAATCTGGTTAAAAGCACTGGCTACCCACTGAAATATGGGGGTTTGAAAAGAAGAAACTGAAGTGCTGTAGAAAGAACATTCAGCAAAATACTTTATATAGCTTTAGAGCCATCTCTACAGTGAGTACTATATGCCCTCTGGACACACTATACTTCTCTACTTTGTTACTTTATTTCAATCAACTGCTCACTCCGTCCTTTCTTCTCCCCCTCCCTTCATCACTGCGTTCATTTGTGAGGGCGCTTTCTCCACAGGGTCAAGTTCCACGGTGAAGACGAACAAGACCGATTTCAATAAACAAGAAACCATCTGTAACTATGTTCAATTTACCTACATTTAGCAGCAAATGAAAGGGAAGAGAAGAGTGAGGGACAGCGTTGCCAGGTGTACGATACTTATCGTATTTGTACGATAATTTGGCCCTCTGTACGATGTATGATCAATAAATAATAAATAAAGTACGATAATTCAGTATGCCAGAGTTTTTTTTGTGAGCCCTGAAGTCATTTGTTCCCATCTGACATGTTTCCAGCCAATCGCACTTCGCTTAGCATCAGATACGGGTGACGTTTGTCTCTGATCAATGAGCATGATTGGCTGAATGGTCAGCTGTACCCGCCCCACGAGGTACTAGGACCCAGGAAGTCGAGCGAGAATGAGATTCAAAACAGAAGAAGAGGAAGAGGAAAAACAGAAGCAAGGAAAATGGAAAAAAAAGTAAACACTAGAGTGATTATATTTAAGCAATATCACACGAGAGGGAGTTATGTTGTACTCTGTACATTGTCACGGCTCCGAAGACAATTACAGCCCTGACGATATACAGTACAACGTCACGACCTTGAGTGTGATATTGCTTTTATACAACAGTTCAACAACAGCTTAAACAGCAATGCTGAGTAAGGAAATGTTAACAAAGGGTGATGAAATAAATTATTTAAGTATGTTATGTAGCGCCGCGAAAAAAACAGCAACAAACATTTCCCCCAGTCCCTTGCCAGGCAATGCAGCACACACGCCAGGAATTCACAAGCTACTCTGTATTTACATTGATCTACAACTGTGTAACTTGGTCCAGTTCGGCTGATGAAACGTTGGCAAACCTGGATGTTGGCACGGCCGGATTCAGCTTCCACTTTCCCTCATCCTCATCAGTACCTCATCAGGTGATCATTGATAATTCCTGACCATGATCGCATAATTTTTGCTCCTCTCCAGTTGTCGAGCTCAGCTCATGTTACACAAACACACCTGGAGGTCTGCACAGAAGAGTCTTGGCTTTCCTTTTCCTCATCTTCTCTTGACGACCACTCATAATTTAATTCAAATGTAATTTTGGGGAAAATATCCATCTTCTTGGTGTAACGCTAGTGTCAGTTTGCATCAATGTAGCGAGTGTGACAGCTGGTTAATTAACGGTTGTATTTATATTTATAACACCTGTGAGTGGAGTGATTTTACTGTTACATATCCCAGTGATGTTATACTATATATATATGTATATATATATATATATATATATATATATATATATATATATATATATATATATATATATATATATATATATATAATATCAGGACTCATGGAATGCCTCTCTTGCAATCAAATTACTCGATCGAAACTAACTGTTGTATAATTGCCTATAGCGCATCAGTAGGATTGTTATTTTGGATTGTTATTTTGGTTATACAATAATTTCCTTCAAAACACGATAATTTTGAGTCTCTGGTACGATAATCCTACATTTCCCACCTGGCAACGCTGGTGAGGGAGATATTGAGGCAAAAGAAAGATGTGCAAAGATAATGGACACCTACAGCTTAATTAGGCCTACTCTTTCCACTCCTTCTTGATCGTGTTATTACTGGGCTATCGTGGGAAGCAACATGCATGAATGCATACACATGGACACAACTGAAAATACAGCACACACATAAAATACAGGCAGAAACATATAGAGGCCACAAACATACATTCATCAGGTTGAAAGTGTGTGTGCATATGGCCTTTTGCAAGTGAAGGAAGACATAATATGAACAGAAAGCTACACACAAGAGCAGAGAGAATCAAAAGCAGATAAAAAGGGACAAGTCTTTTTCCTGCCAGGACCTTCAGGCAGAGCACAGGGGGTGTCTGGGCTGATACGAAGCTGAGTGTATTTGTCGTTGTAAATGCACGCATATGTTAGAACAAGACAATTTAAGTAAATAGGACGTAAATTGGCTCGTCTCATAATGTCATGACTCTCATGTTTGACCTTTTTAGCTCTCTAGGCAACTTTGAGCAGCAGGAAAAAAACATAATTTGCATCATTTGTGTTTGTTTCTTTTTTCTTTTTCTCATTATGACTTCTACCTGTCGACAAATTCCTTTTCATTTTATTCCTTTAACATGTGTTCTGTCCAACACAAGTAATCACAAACCATTAGCTAAGTGTCACCACACTGCACATTTACAAATTTGGAGAGGTGCTGGAGGTGAAAATAATTTTCTAGTTTTAAGTATTTTTATTGGCCATTATCCTTTTTTTTTTAAATCCTTTTTTTTTGTCTATAATAAATTACTGTAAAGTGGAAAATGGAGAGGCACATCATAGCCACATGTGCACACACGTAGTCTGGACATTCAGAGTACTTTTTAGAATGACAACTTACGAGATTATCACTTGAGTATAATTTCACACGGGATATCAGAGTAAGAACAGCTGATTAACAACCAGTCAGGACGAATAAATTACCTCTTGTTCTTTCATCAGTGGGAACAGAATGATGACTCATGAATATTCAGGACCTAACACCCAAATCTGTATGGAAAGTGTATGCGAGAAGGATTTAATTGGATATATATACACAGGTTTCTTAAAGCCTCCATCTGTGTAGAAAGAAGTGGGATGAAAAAACAACCCCACAACAACAAACATTCAAACATTTTAGCTTGATTTCTGATTTGGGGGAGGGGGGGTATTCTTTGGAAATTACTGTTTCTTTTCATGGTCAATTTTGTTGGGATACAAAAAAACAATGTAAGTAAGTAATATGTACCGACACAAAATCTGCTGTACAAAACACACCCACATAATTACTTACTTATTAAAAACAAGGCGAGTGTACATAAGAGGTTGATTCAACTTTCCTCACTCTGTTCCCAGCCAGTCTCCTTGAATATATTTTTAAATATCAGCCTCATTTAACAGAGCAACCAGCGGCAAGTACACGGCAACTGACTGTCGTCACTCCAAATATTTCAAAAAGTCTTCTACAAATACCAACAACGCTGAGAGCCAGAAAGCCTGTATAAGCCTCATTACATGCTTGTTTATGTTAGATTTTCTTCTACTTCATCTTGCATGCTCTTGACACCGTCCACCTGAATGGACTAGAAAACTTCCTGGTTTAAGGCACACATTTCCTGGTGGCAGCTCAAGGAGAAAAGCAGAAGAACTATGGGTTGAAAGGTAGAAAGGGGAATCCTAATTGCTAAGAGATCTACAAAACACACACATACATTAACATGCAAACAGACGTGCCACTTGGAATGGCGAACAGTGAGCAGAGGGTTGTTCCACACTTGTGCCTCTGAATAGTCCTGACAAACGAGGAGAAAATGAGTGCAAACATCTGTGACTCTCACTTCACCTATTCTTTCTATTCTTCTGCACTTCTCTCACTCCCTCCCATTGCCAATCTGTAGACACGCCTCCCTTTGCTATCATTGGAGAATGGCTCCCTGAGGGAATGGATGATGGACAAGAGCGTGGCGATAACAAGCACATGCACACACACACACACACACACACACACACACACACACTGTAAGGAAGCATACATTGAAATGCAAGCACACTCATATACACACACAAACAGATGATTGGCAGGCATGACATCAGTCTGTGACACTCCAATGACTTTCTGTCATGATTTCTGATTGGCAGCTGGTGGGTCCTTCCCCCCCTTTCAAGCATGTGCTCTCTAATTATGAAACAATGACAGGCAACGTCTGGTCAAAAGATGGGTTTTACCCACATAAAGAGCCTTAAACAGCTCAAATTTACCGTTGCCTTCACCAAAACCTGACCATATTTGTTGGACGCTACATAGCTGAAATGCTAGCTAAGCAACAGTGCTATAAAATATATCAGATACTTATCCAAATACGGTATTTTAACTTTGTGACATCTCTGGATTGTCAGTAGAAGTCTCGTCTAAACTGTATGAGGGCTTATTTATGCATAACGTTAGAGACAGAGACGGACGGAGCCTTCTGTTTGTACTCTGCGTTCATTTGGTTGATATTTGCTGCATGTTTTCTAAAAGCTAACAGATACGGACGAAACGGAGCAGTACCACCAGAGATCGTGGAGGCAGTGTAGTGTAGTTCAAGCAAGACGCAACCACAGTAGACACCGAAGAAATTTAAAAAATGGCGGATCGGAACAAATTGGTAATACACTGAAGAGAATTCTCTGTCCACATGTTGCAGCGCATATAATGGTGGCACAGACCACTGCCATCTACAACGTTGCTTCTATTTAAAGGTACATTTTTACACCGCTGCCTTGCTTGTTGTGTGAACTTCTGACTCTGCCCTCTAGTCCTATCTATCCGCTGCATCTATGCCATCATAAAGGATCCATCAAAGTATGAGGACAGTGCCGTTTACAACATTTGAAACAAACGTATCTATTTTCATACTTAAAGGGAGCATAAATGAGCCTTTAGAGGCACATACCTCTGGCTATTTTTTCTTAATTAAGTATTTATTGTCCATTATTTCCACTTTTTTTTATCTTATTAGTTAATTTTATTTATCTATATGTGTTGACATTATTACACTACTAAATAGTGTTTAATACTGTTTGCATGATGCCGTTCTACAATGATTATATTGTTCTTAGAATAATGAGAAGGAGAAAAATAGATAGCCTAGCTAATTAGCCAGTACAGGCACCCCCATGGTTGAGATGCGCTGATGGTCCCAATGATGGGGCACTTAGAGTCTAACAGGGGTGCTGCATTTTGACCAGCTACAGAGAGCAAAGAGGGGGAGAGGAGGAAGGAGGAAAATTGAGGCAAATACAAGCGAGAGCGTAATTACAGGCATCAGTGAGAGGTAAAGAAAGAGAGTGGAAAACGATGGTTCTCTAATTGTAACCTTAAGTTTCTGTGCTTTTTTCTCCCATTCATACATTTTCATACGGTGGCTGCATTCTCCAATTATGCTGCTCTTTGAGCTCTAAGTTTTGCTAGGGTAAAAAGCCCTCTAAATGACATTTTGTTATAAAAGTAGATCATTTAGCAGACACGCGTACAGATACACACACATATACACACAGAAACTGAGCACTGCTAGATGGAGGTGAGTACAACAGTGTATGATTACAACTAAGCAGGCAACCATGCATTTATTATCATAGATTCTCATAAATTCACACCATTTTAAATCTGAAAATGAGCAACATGCGCACATACTTTACAACACGCATCTACAATCACATAAACATGATGCAACAGCAGCGCCTGTCCATCTTTGGTTTTGGTAAACCTTGTACATTCCCAGTTTCACCTCATAGATTACCATATTTTCATTCGTACAGACTGTCTCTTTTACAACCAGAACACACACACACACACACACACGCACACATGCACACACACATACAAACAGATGACACAACAGCTCGGAGAACCATACTCTCAACTCATGTTAATTATGTCTGTAAAGTGTTAAGTTATGGTCGAAGGTACTGCATGTGTGTATGTGTGCAATATGAATATTCAGAGAGTTGCCAGATTTGATTAAGTATCAACTTTAATGGTCTGAGCAAAGAGAAAATGTATCACAGATATAACAGATCAGGAAGGAACAAAGGGTCACAACTGCAGACAATTCAGAGACAACACACACACACACACACACACAGAAACGGAGTCTGAGAAAGATTCATAGCCACCACGTGCCAACTATATGACAACCATCTGACTGCGTGACCAATCAGGTTTTATCACCACATGATTATTCATGACGGTAGGATGGTTACCAAAGTGTGTGTGCGCGCGCACACACACACACACACACACACACACACACACACACACACACACACACACACACAGATGATTGGCACAGCTGATTGGCAGGTGGCAGCAGTTCAGATGACAGAGTGATGGAGCCAGCTGTCCACTTTAAAGGGCATTTTAAACAAACGTTCACAGTCTGGGTTAACAACATGAATGACACATTGCAGTAATAGCATTCAACTCTTCTGCACCTCCGCACCCTCTCTCAATTAATGTGAAGAACTTAATTGTAAGCTGGCCTTTTTTTTAAATTACCAGTTCATTTGGACAATACAATGGATTGAGTTCCACAGTACTGTAAGAGAGAAATTTACTATTGGAACTCCATAGCAATAACACTGATGTGTGTCTTTGCAGTTGATACACAGAAATAAATGTAATATATGTTAAGTAATTTAGTGTGTCAAATGTGTTAATCAACCAATGACACACATTAGCATTTGCTCCTGTAGAACCAGACACCTTGGAGTAAGGTTGAGTATCCCATACCACCTCTCCTCCAGACCATTAGGCCAATCAAAGCTGGCCTTAGATGAATATGACAAATCAGCAGCGTGGCCTATATTGAGCTGTGCTGAATAGCACCAATTTGCCTTCTCAGTCTACCTCCATTACACGCAATCAAATGCAGATAGGGAGCTGGAGCTGGAGGGAGCAGACCGAGAGCAAAAATTGGAATGATGCAAAGATTACGGGGGTTGGGGGTGTGAAGAGAGATGGGGAGAGGTTACAGAAATATGGCTAGAAAGAGAGGGAGGAGAGAAAGGGTGAGATTATCACTGGCCTCTAATCAAGACCCCCTTATGGTGATGAGACATAGGGTGGAGAGGAAATGTCTAAAATATCCTTGGGTGTATTATATGGTTTCTTTAGGCATTTAAGACAAGACATGATGGGGGAATTAGTGGGAAGATGAAAGGATGGATGGAAGGATAGGTGCATAAAGGGAAAGCTTGGTTAGATTAAACTGGAGATATTCTCGGGCGTGCTGCATAGGCTGCCCAGACCATAATAACACGGGGTAGATAGGCGGAGGATAGATGGATGAACACAGAAAGAAGGGATTGGGCGTAACCTTCCCTGAACTCTGAAGCACTTAAAGCATTGCTAAGATGGTAAGACGGAGTGATGGAGTGAAGGAGGTGGATATCTTTAGGTGTGTCATGTATTGCCTTGGAGCTGTAAGGGAAAAAGAGCAACAGAGGATTGTGGGAGAGACGGAGGCGGAGAGGAAATGATGGAGATCCTTCGGTGTGTAATCTGTGAATGTATAGGAACTATCACATTGTGCCACAAATGATCCATTGGTCATATGTATAGTTTGCACAGTGGCCCATGCTAACACCATAAAACAAAAAAAATGGAGAGCATAAAGGGTAAGAATGAATCAAAGTATAAAGTGCAGTATAAATCTATGACTGTGTTTAACTGTCACAAGGGAGTTTCTCCTAGGGCTGCACACTTAATCGGATATTAATCACGATCAAGTTTTTTTTACTAGGAAATATCACAACATTTTTGACCAAATGCCTTGACTATTGGTGCTTTTGCAAAATATTTACACAATAAGATTTCTGATAATTAATCATCAGTCATGTGGATATGATGACTAAGTGGGTAAAGACATAACAACAGCTAGAGCAGTCTGATAAGTTCAGAAAATTCAATTATTTCGCTGTAATGCATCCTTTCAAACCAGAAAAAGATAACACTTAGGAATTACACTTAGGAGATCAAGATATTCAAAATCTAAGACAATATCTAGTCTCATATCACAATATCAACATAACACAGATATAATGCCCAGCCCTTAAATAAAAGCCATTTAAGATTTGGGTGGACTGACCCTTTATCAAGTTTGAACTACAAGGGGCATTCTTCCATGTTGCAAGGTCATATTTTCCTTTGAGGCTTAAAGAATTTGTGATTTGTGTAGTTCTATAAAGGCCATGTAATGAAATGGCAGTAGTAGTAGTAGTAGTAGTAGTAGTAGTAGTAGTGTCAGTGAAGATTCTCAGTCATCCAGGTCATGGTAATCATAAGTGCTATATTGTAGGGCAACTGGACTTGCTTGCGTTTCTTGAGGATATTTCGCCTCTCATCCAAGAAGCTTTTTCAGTAGTGGTTGTTGTAGTGGTTGATGTTGTAGTAGTAGTAGCAGCACTAGTAGTAGTAGTAGTAGCAGTAGTAGTAGCACTAGTAGTAGCACTAGTAGTAGTAGTAGCACTAGTAGTAGTAGTAGTAGCAGTAGTAGTAGAAGTAGTAGTAGCACTAGTAGTAGTAGTAGTAGTAGTAGTACTAGTAGTAGCACTAGTAGTAGTAGTAGCAGTAGTAGTAGTAGTAGTACTAGTAGTAGTAGCACTAGTAGTAGTAGTAGTACTAGTAGTAGTACTAGTAGTAGTAGTAGTAGTAACAGTAGTAGTAGTAGCACTAGTAGTAGTAGTAGTAGTAGTAGTAGCACTAATAGTAGTAGTAGTAGTAGCACTAGTAGTAGTAGCACTAGTATTAGTAGTAGTACTAGTAGTAGTAGTAGTAGTAGTAGTAGCACTAGTAGCAGTAGTACTACTAGTAGCAGTAGTACTAGTAGTAGTAGCACTAGTAGTAGTAGCACTAGTAGTACTAGTAGTAGTACTAGTAGTAGTAGTAGTAACAGTAGTAGTAGTAGTAGTAGCACTAGTAGTAGTAGTAGTAGTAGTAGT
The DNA here is from genome assembly GCF_041903045.1 of Epinephelus lanceolatus. Lineage (NCBI taxonomy): Eukaryota > Metazoa > Chordata > Actinopteri > Perciformes > Serranidae > Epinephelus > Epinephelus lanceolatus. Next base: position 13,616,626 of record NC_135747.1, read on the forward strand.
AGCACTAGTAGTAGTAGCACTAGTATTAGTAGTAGTACTAGTAGTAGTAGTAGTACTAGTAGCAGTAGTACTAGTAGTAGTAGTAGTAGTAGTAGTAGCACTAGTAGTAGTAGTAGTAGTAGTAGTGGTAGTGGTAGTATTCAACCCAAAGTTGCATACTGTGCAGCGATGTGTTGAAGTGGCTACAGGGTTTCCAAAGATGAAGGCACGTAGATAAGCAAGTTGGTACTGTGGGTCTACATTAAACCAAAACTACTAATCAAAAACAGTGGGTGAAGAAGGAAGGAACATTCTGTATAGTACGCACAACAACCCTCTATCCACGTTCCCATCTGCCTGAAAATTTCTCTTTATTCATAAATTCATTCATCAATTCATCAATTTGACATAATTATGAACAGGCTTAGGTCTAAAGAGCCATTTGCACATTCAACTGCATGGCAAAGACAGCATTTTAATATCATAAAAGGTATAATTCTGCTCACTATAAGACACTTTCATACCAATGACTAAACACTATATGTGGAAGAGAGAAAGCACACTGAAAGTGAGAATGTCAAAAACAAGGTGGAAAAGAGGTGAAGGAAAAGGTGGAGGCTTTCAAAGAAAAGAGCACTGAACCTTTTCACTCAAGTAAAATTAGTGCATATTAGTCTAATTGCCTAATATTTCACTTTCAAATAACATGCAATTCTGAGATGTAATCATTGTGATAAAATCGGACTTTGAAATCTGGAAGTGTTTTTCTGTGTTCTGGTTCACACAGAGTGCTTTTGTAAGTGTGTTTTAAAAGGCTGCCGCTGTATTTTCAAGATCAAATTGCATGCAAGTGTTTTTCTTAAGATCTGTATCTATGTAATGGTCATGTGAAATCCCATTTCAGAAATAACCGTGGCGAAAAAACCTGATGGTAGGTAGCAATTAAGGTAGAAAGTACAAATTGTTCATTGAAACACTTTGGCCCCATTCATGCTGTGCGTCTGCTTATGCTCCATTCACACTGGAAGATATAGTGTTAAAGTTAATCACATGAAATAGTTCTGACAGATAATTTTCAGCACCTCTTAAGGAAATTGGGGCACCGCTCTTAGAGTGGTCTTTGTGTGCCTGTGAGCATGTGATAGTGTTTCATGAGGGGGAAAAAAGACCTGTCTTCATGTTTTAGGATTATTGTTTTGTCTGATATAGTGTGAAAGCATGAGGTGCACAGAGATTGTTCTTATTCATGTGCTTAACATACATATTTATAGCTGACAGACTCCATAATCAGATTTTCTGACATTTAAGGAAAGCAGGATTTTTGTAACATACACACGGGTTATTGCGGTGGTACAAACTGTGACCTCATGTTAACAGGGCAGTGGGTTCACCTGTGTGAAATGTGTTACTGTAGTCATCATGTTGACATTATCATCTAAATTATGGACAGGTTATTTTAAAAAAAGGGAGTAAGACATATGTCAAGCTTATACAAATATCTATGTCGGCCTGGATATGATATTCAGATTAAAAATGTGGAAAAAATGTGATGAAAATACATGCCCATACAACGCCATATACAAACACTGCTGTTTAGCCTCAAACACACACATTATCACTGGAAGCTGAAAATGATTTAAAACATCAATGCTGGATAGAAGTGATTTTACTGGGTACGTCAGCCATTCTGCAAATACACGCATATACACACATAAAGGGACAAAAAGGCATATGGCCACAAAATATGTGCATCAGACCAACAGACACACACATGCACACACACACAGTTACCTACCTCAGCAGGCCAAAGCCTATTTTCTTGCTCTTCTTCGCCGTCTCCTCCGGCTCCTCTGCTTTGTTTTTCTCTTTCTCCTTTACTTTCTTCTTGTTCTTTTCCTTCGTCTTTGTTTTCAGTTTATTTTTCTTGTCTTTTTTGCCTTTCTCCTCTATCCGATCCCCCACTCCCTGGCGGGATGAACTACTTGCAGGGGTGTCCCGGCCTGAACTCGGCTCCGAACCGTCATCTAGAGGGAATAGATGAAGAAAAGGAGAAAGATGGGGATTAGAGGGAGCTGAGGGGGTGGAAAGTGTTCTTAAGAGTAGCAAAAGTGGTCGTAAAAGAAAATAACTGCATCAATTACACTAAATGTTTACACAAAGACACTGCCAATGATCAACACAAATAACTGTAGAAGGAGGCCCTGGCATTACGTTGAAGTAATAAACTCTTTTTAAACTAGGATTACCAGTGAGATGTTTTATCGAAGTACTAAACCTACTGAAAGATTTATCGGTGAAATCCTGATTAAAAGTAGTTACTCTTGTAAAACCAACCTTTTTGTAATTACAACTTGCTTCCCTTTTGTCCAAAGTGAACAACTGTTTTGCTGATATGAGGCAAACAAGGACATTTGGATAATTTATCATTATTCTGTCTTTACATAATGCTGAGTCATCAGCATTGTCCAGAAACATCGCTGTGTCCTAATTTTCAAGTTAACAAAAAGAAGAATAGAACTCTTTAAGAGTGGGTTCCAGTGGCACATAACAATGGAGTTTCAGCATTTTTGCCAGAGTAACTCAGTAAAGCAGTAAAATCAAGAATCATTAGCAAATCTCAAAGCATTACACAATGCAGTGAAGACCACATATAAGGTCATCACATAAACACAAGCACGCATACTGTACAAACAAAGAGACAACAATGCAAAGCATATCCACGAATGAACAGACCACATACACACAGGCACGTACACTTCCTCTTCTCGGCATCTCTGTGGCAAATATATTAACTTTACAGTGAATTAATTAAGTCCTGAAAATAAAGAAGCGAACATGTTCAAAGCCTAAACTGCGACGGCTCATTACTTCTTCGACAGACTGGAGGCCTGGCCTTGAATTACAATGATCACACACACAAACACATATGCACACGCACACAGAGACCACTTGTCAGATTTTAAAAGATAACCAAACCAAATTAGTAACTTCAATTGAGATTTAACTTTGTGTGGATATTCACTTCAGACTTAATTACAAAGGCTGTCTAGCAACTGAATTGAATTGCAATTGTGTTTATGTGTGTGTGTGTGTGTGTGTGTGTGCGCGCACCTTCTTGCTTGTGTTGGACCTGGTAAAGGCCTTTGCACAATGAGTTGGTTTCTTTCATCTGAAATTGTTGGACCTCTAAAAATAAGTACAACCTCACGTTGTGTCAATCATGTTTGCACAGTGAGTCTGAAACATTTGTCCAGAACAGGTTCAATTTTCTGCGTTTTGGTGTCCATCAGAAGCCATTACACCTCATTTCCACTTACATATGTGTAGGATGTCCATAGATCCATAAATATACAGATGGTACCTCTCGTGTCAAATGCAAGAAAGTACATCTCTTTATGGATGGATAGAAACCTGACCTACAAACTACCTGTAGCCATGGGGGCTTGGAACATTACTGGGACAAAAACAGGACCTGCCAGTTACTTGGCATGTTTTGTAAAATATTTAATTAAAAACGGCCTAATGAGTCATAATGATGATCTGACTGTATATAATGTATAACCATATTTCAGCAGAATGACATTACTCAGATTCACAATGTGTTAAAACTAGATAGAAAAGTTCTTTTTCATTTTACAAACTCACCTGACAATCAACATAGGCAACTGAATTGAATAAATAGCTGATTAGCCAGTTTGCACACACATCCGCAAACAGTCAGAGGAACGGGGCACACAGAATCATTTCATAACTCAGATAGCCCACTTTCAACAGGTCAGATTCTAATATTTAGGTGGATGACGATGAAGAGGAGGAGGACATGGACTGCACACAGACTAAGAGGCACTGCGGAGACAGAGACAGAGGACAGCTCAACCCATTCACGCAGCTGCAGTTCCAAATGCAAGACAAAGGAAGCGAGAGTGGTGACAGATAAATAACTCCAGTGGAGAAAAGCGAGAGAGAAAATGTGTCTTTTCATTTTGTCTTGTCTTGTGAATTTCTGTGTGCAAGGTTTGTGTGTAACGATTTTTTTAGATGACAGATTTAAAAAAATGCATCCGGAAAAAACGGACTCAGTGTGCAAAGGTGCTCTAGTCTTCCCTTAAAGGTAGGATCTGGAGGATTTTCAAACAAAACAAAATATAGACATATACAAATGAAATCCTGCTTAATCATCACCTATGGGCTTCTACTCGTGTGTGGTGGTGACTCTGTTTGCAGAGCTCCTGCCCTTTAACTGTATTTTGATGTTTTTGTGAGCTCTGACCGCTTCTGGGCGGAGATTTCCCCAGCCAATGAGAGAGCGCAGGTACCTTGCCCGAGCGTGTCCGAGCGTGCACCAGCGCGAGCCTTGCCTGAACCTCTTCTGTGAAGTAGGGTTGGGTCGGTTCTCGGTAATACCAATTTGGTCCGGTACTTGGACCGGGTTTTATTTTTTGAGACCGACCGGACCGCATACTTGGGCAGAATGTACGCGGAGCGGACGCCACGGAGGTCCGCCCGGTAAAAGTGGACGTCCGCAAGCCCTGTGCGCGCAAAGCACGATGGCGCGGACTTCGCTCCGCACACCAGTGTCACACAAAAGACTGTTTGGCATGTATTTTTCACATCGTGGGGATTTTTACACGTAGTCTGCTCCGCTTATAGTAAGCCAGAGTCTGTGAGCACCTGTGTCTGCCTGTTCACCAAGCGCACAGCAAGCAGGAGAGAGAGGGGGGTGGGGCGGGGACTGAGCTAGGAGGTGCGAGTGTGCATGTGCCTCTACTGTAGCCTGGAGTTTGTTTAATAGTGACGGGGAGTCGATAATGGCGGACAATTTAGTCTCGACAAAATCAAGGAATGCGCCACTATGGCAACACTTTGGCTTTGAGCCAGACGAAGGAGGCAACCCTTGTTTGCACTGACTGAGTAAGCTAAACCTGCAAATTTATTTGTAAGGAATAAAAGAAACAACTTGTTACTGTCACTCTGTTGTGCTAAGGTCGTTTTTTATTTTAAATGAGTCAAGTGTGCCCCCAAGTGGTGAAAATCCGGTATTACTGACTTGATGCGGTTTTTTTAACAAAAACCGGACCGTTTTTTTTTTTTTCCTCATACCGACCCAACCCTACTGTGAAGCCTTCTTCTGTACCTCCGGGCTCCGTACACCCGGGAGAGTTGAGCCTGATAGCCAAATTTGAATGTGTGTTTACAAACAGCAACTGGAAAATCCTCCAGACCCTACCTTTCAAGAGTTCAAAACTGGAAATGACCACAACAGATATCCCTATCCCTATAAAACTTTTTCTTTCCATCAATTTACATGGTCAGTTGTATATACTGTGTGTGTGTGTGTGTGTGTGTGTGTGCTTGTGTGTACATTAAACCTTTCAGTCAGTGCCAAAAGCGATATACATTACCAGAGCTTAAACACTCTATGAAAAGGACCAAGCCTCATCCCCAAATACTTTTATTTTCATTCCTAAATTTGTTTTTAATGACCAGACTTCAAAGTCGGGAAAATCCCTACATCTGTTTTACAAAATGAGTGCAGACCACTGTTTTGTTTTCTGACTCACATGTAAAATTTGGTGAATCAAGACTGGTTGGGGTGAAATTGGATGTGGGTTGCAGCAACCTGTCAGTAGTAATTTCTTCTGATGTGTAATGAACACCAAACATCAGAAGAAGTGTGGCCAACATTGATGCTGTGACATATTGTTACCATGTGCCGTCATATTCAGCCAGTCCGGGCTCTTTCTTCTGCTATGCTAAACACTCTAGGAAATTTTTATATTTTGCGCTCTGCCTGTCAGCCAAGTCAGGTGTGTTTTTTATTAACTATCTCATGGCACAGAAGTCACCACAAGCCAGTATAATATGCATTTGTTCTGTTCACAACTGATTCCTATTATTTGTAGGGATGGTGTGTGAAAAGACATAATATGAGGCGACATAAAACAAAGAAAAAGACAAAGATACAAATGAAAAAAATAATGTAACACACATTAAGGTAGCACAGTATATTAAAACAGAAAGTGAATGACAGAAACAACTATTTAGCACTATAATCCATCCCAGCTGACATGAGACATCAAAGCCAATGACTCAAAGCCTCTGCTGAATAGTCCTCTTGACAACTAAATTCACTGGAAACTGTGAAGCACTGTGGTATTAGCTGGATTCAGCTCAGGATCCCACACAATACATCAGCTACACATGAACCCTGACTAAATATTCACTGTGCTGTCAAAATGTTAGCCATGTTTGTTTGCCGTTCTGATCAACAGTCGTCTATAGCTACAACTGCTAATCCATCTCTCAAAAACTGGCAGACAGTAGCTGACGAGAATTTACATTTAACACTGAAGTGAAGATACAATTTAAGCCCAAGCGAAAGTGCACAAATGTACAGAGAGAGAAACACAAATAGAAAACAGGAAGAGATCTGCAGTGGACGTCAGTGAACTGTTCTCTGTCAATTAACAACTGCTTTCAAAGTGTTGAACATTTAGAAAGACGGTGACAGATGTGGCCACTGCGTGTGTGCCGTGCTGACATGCCCTATTAGTCCTATCCTGTGTGAATGTAGTGATCTGAAACAGCCCAACTCATTACTCTAGTGGTGACTGATAAGAGCTTGCTGCTAATAACACAGCTGGGAATTGAACTGCCCCTCCCAGTGCAACAAAGCAAGCAGCTCCCATTTAGCTCCTGGATAAATATTTAAAGCTAAAAGCCCAGATCTGGACTGAATCGTACATTGTAAGGCAATGCTGCTGCTTAACTTCTTACATGTGATGACACTTTGAAGCATAGTGTTCTTCTGGCAATGCCCTAGTCTTGCTTTGTTGGCAACAGTTCTGGATTGTTCTTTGCTAAACTTATCAGAATTGACAACAGTGGACTGAAACTGTGCTGAGCTCATGAGTGGCTTTTCAATATAGTGGAGAATGTTGTTATTGGGGAACATACTGCACATAGAAGTAAGCCATGAGTATCCATCAGTCACCATATAAGAAAAATCCATCTCTAGGCACTAAAGGTATGTTAACTACTAGATATGATCTGTACATTGCATTAATTGTCAAGAGAAAAACAGCAACTGTGACATTACTGATAGGAGTGTGACCAAAAGTGTAACATATTTGAATCTTTAAGTGTGATCCTAAGGGGCAGCTCCATTATTTATTCCTTTTTTTTTTAACTTTCCATATCCTTCTGTAGCTCTCAAGCAATGATACTTATGTATTTAAATCAGAAAATTCTAACTTTGGTAAAAAAAATTTTTTAAAAAAATAAAAAAATAAAGTATATTTTAAGATCAAAATGCTATTTTTCCAAGCCCTTCTACCAAAAACTTTTCTCCACGTGACCTGACGCGGGTTTCTGCATGATGATGTTGCTACGTATAAACCAACGTACTGCTGTGGACTGAGAGGAGACTGAGGTGGCAGATAGACCAGCAGCCCCATGTGCTGTGCAGTAAAATTACTATCTCTGTCTGCAGAGACTGGTGGCTTTGAAGAGTTTCCTGTCAGTAAGGGCTGTCTGATGGCAAGATATAATGGTGGGAACAATATAAATACAGCGTGCACTTTAACTGATGTTGATATTTTTTGGTGGTCAGCAAACGGTGTGTGTAGTGGAGGCCATCAGCACTGTAACCTACGTCACTGCTTTTTGTTAACGGTTGAGTGGGAGTTTCCACTTGAAAAACACAGATAGACCCGCCTCTCAAAACAGCATTTACAAAATATCAGAGACATTTTCCTTCCTTGCCTTTTTGCTGTTTCTTCCATGTTGATAGAATTTAAAGACTGAGTAACTGCATACATACAGCACAAGATAAACAGAGGAAGGAAAAAAAACAAAACAAATGTCCCCGACTTAACAGACGGACACCCTCTTCACCCCTTACCATCATCATCTTCAGGTGGCCCATCATAGGATTTATCAATGGCTGCACGGAAGCTCTCGTTGCAGCCTCTTCCTCTGACCATATTTGGACGAGGTCGGTGGAAGGGGAGGAGTTCGTTTTTTCTATTAACCTCTGACATGGCTGTCTGGAGACTCTCCAAGGAACTGGACTTCTTCAGGCCCAGAGTAGGGCCGAGTTCCACAGGAGGCGATGGAGCTGGGGAGACAGAGAGAGACAAAAGGTCAGAGATGTGTTTCTGCCAGCTTGCTCTGTTTAGCTTGGACTGCAGGTGATAATAATAATAATAATAATAATAATAATAATAATAATAAAAAATCGGTTTTATATAGCGCTTTTAGATACTCAAAGACGCTTTACAAAAGAATACGCACAGAAACAGGCACTCAAACAAAACATTCAATCAAACGACACTCAAACAAGACACTCAAACAAAAGGCAAATAAACAACACTATACACTACACTACAAAGGGACCACATATTAAGACAGAGAGTGGGTGGAGGATGAAGGGGGGAGGATTTTCAGATGCTGTAGGTGATCCTGAAGATGGGACTCTTGAACTCTGACACACTCCCCGTGTGTCAGAGTTCCGGATTGCCAGGGGCAGGGAGTTCCAGAGGGTAGGGGTGGCGATGGCGAATGGTCTGTCCCCCAGGGTGCGGTACTTGGTCTTGGTGATGGGGGTGAGAAGGTTGGCATCGGAGGAGCGGAGGCGGTGAGTGGGAGAATGGCGATGGAGGAGATCGGTCAGGTATGAGGGTGTAAGGTTGTTTAGGGCTTTGTAGGTGGTGAGGAGGATCTTGAAACTGATGCGTTGTTTTATGGGAAGCCAGTGAAGCTGACGGAGGATGGGAGTGAGTGAGCAATCGGGTAGCCGAGTTTTGAACATATTGCAGTTTTTGAAGAACAGTGGTGGGGAGGCCATACAGGATGCTATTGCAATAGTCGAGTCTGGAGGTGATGAAGGCGTGGATGAGTGTTTCGGCGGCAGAGGAGGAGAGAGTGGGGCGAAGGCGTGCAATGTTGCGGAGGTGGAAGAAAGATGTTTTGGTGACGTGGTTGATGTGTGACTTGAAGAAGAGTGCGGGGTCCATGATGATGCCGAGGTTTCTGACCAGGGGAGGGAGTGACAGAGTGACCATTGATGCAGAGTGAGAAATCCTGGGAGGTGGGGAGGATGGATTTTGGGCCAAAGATGATAATTTCCGTTTTATTGCTGTTGAGTTTTAGGAAGTTGTGGTTCATCCAGGTTTTGATGTCGGTGAGACAGTCGGTGAGGGTAGAGAGAATGGCAGGGGTAATGGCTGTGGTGGTGATGTAGAGCTGGGTATCATCGGCATAACAGTGAAAGTGGAGACCATGGCGGCGGATGATGTGACCTAGTGGGAGCATGTAGAGAATGAAGAGGACCGGGCCAAGCACTGAGCCTTGAGGGACTCCGTGTGAGACACAGAGTCCCTCAAGGCTCAGTGCTTGGCCCGTAGGTGACTCGGTATGGCATGGTTTTGGGATCTCAGATAAGACATCAGTATGCCAAAATAATAGAACTCGCTCAAGCAGCCAGAGCTTGCATATATTATCAATATTTTATGGAATAATGCAAGTCTTTAGTTAACAAGTTGGATAAAAGTTGCATTATAATTCTAAAAAAAAATCTATGAATGTGTCACTGCTATCAAAAATAATGCTGCAATCAAAAACTCAGTTCCTGTTAAGCATGTATACAGTAGGTAGTATCCGATATTGTCCAGGTGGGATCAAATAGGTTTACCCTGCCGTGACTTGCTCTGATTGGTTTAAAAAACCTGTGGAGACGCTGGCTAGGAGCCAGAAAGACCACGACATGGGTGAACTCTGGGGAGCAGAGCAAGGGAGAAAAAACAGTAATGCAGTTAACTATGCTGTTGTTGAGTTTGTGATGGATGTGAGGTCTGCTTCACTGTTCCTGGTTCTCCATCCATCATCACAAGTATACCGTGAGAGATATTACTGAGGGAGGGAGGGATCCAGCAGAAAGGATGATGGAGAGGAGAGCGATGGATGAGAAGACAGAGCAACGGTGGAGGTATTCAAGGGAGAGTAAGGTAAAGATCAGACATGTTGTGAAGATAAGCTGTGAAGCACAGTATGTAAAGTCTGCGAGTGGTGTAAAAAGCACACTCTGCTTTAAGCAGACTATGTAGCAATTAATGCCATCCTGCTGCAGAAACCCAGCCAAAGCTAATGACATGCTGAGTGCTGAAGTTGGATCAAGTTCAGCCTCAAGCCCACCTCTTGTGTGGATTGCTGATTGTAAAACAAAAGAAGGAGAGAAGGTAATGTGCACTTCCAATTTGGTTTGTCGCTGTGTGCCCCCTGAAACAGGGAGATGCTGATGGTGGGCAAGATGGGGAGAAAAGGGGACAGAAGGAGCAATGACGGGCAGAGAGCAAATTAAGTTTCCTCAGGGGAATACCATGATGGCAGAGAGGGAGACAGAGAAAAATGGGGAAGAAGGGAGGACGGCTGGGCTTGCTGCCAGCTCAAAATACTGGTAATCCTTACACACTTATACACACACACACACTCACACACCGCGTGCACACACACATTTTGGATTCCTTGCTGGCTCTGGCTTGTCGATATGATGCCACTGTGATTCATGATAGCTAAACCTGCATCACTTTAGCTAATGATTCCCTATACACACAACTCCTCTGTGTGTGTATGTGTGTGTTTGTGTATGGTTGTGTGTGTGTGTGTTTCCTCAAAGCAGAGGAGATGAGAGGGCTGATGTGACTTCCACATCTATTTAAACCACCATTAACCAAACACACATACACACAAAGAGTAATAACACGCATAGAATGTATGCACATGCATAATGTAAGTCGGCTGCTGGGAGAGAGGAGATGGACAGGGGCCATAACATGTGACACTCTCATCCATAAACACAGGCCACATAACATTCATATGCATACTGAGTTAGCAAACATCATATGAATGCTATGTGATTGATCTATACTGAAACAACCCTGAGTCTGAAACCCTAGCTTTTTTGATTCAGCTGAACCGATTTGCATTTCTTGTATGTGGCACAAACTGTAAATCATAGTGTTTTGTCACAACCAAGGGGCAACCTTCAGCTGAAATATGAAGCCAACTGGAATGTGCCAAACACGGCAGTTCCTCAGATGGTCACTTGAGGCTGGTTACATAAGTCAATCCGAATGGACCGGCATGTTAAAGGTCTAGTGTGTAGGATTTAGAAGCATCTAGCGTTGAAGTTGCAGAACAAAACTTTTCCGGTGTGTATACATGTATGCAAACAACGATGGCCGACACAAAAAAAACTAAAAATCAATAGCCCCATTTAGATCCAGTGTTTGGTGTGTCTGTTGTGGGCTACTGTTGAAGGACACCTGGGGCCTGTTGTTCAAAAGTAGAATTAACCAATCCAGGATAAGTGGAAAAGCGAGGCTGGACAAATTCCCCTAAGTCCATCCTGGCTTAATTGGTTGTTCGAACACCAAGCCAGGCTGAGGAGACGCAGCTTTGTCAAGCCAAGTGTAACTTATTCAGGTGAGTGCGCGTCCACGGCTTTCTTAAATAGACCCCGAGATCGATCACAGATTCACCAATGCAGCAATGGAGAGGGCACGTGCTGCATACTTCTCACCCAGTGAGCAGCGTCTCATCATGGACACTTATGAAGAGGTAAAACATATAATCACGAAGAAAGGAAATACTGCAGCGATAATAAAGCAGAGAGAGAGTACGTGGCAAACAATTGCGGACCGACTGAATGCGTAAGTAATCTAAAAATATACACTTACGGCGCAAATGAATCTGTCATAATTACAATTAAAGTTCCTTCCACAAATTAACAGTTGTACACTTCGCCTTAAAGGTGAGCAGTGGAAGTTAAGCAACTGCTGATTTCACACCAGCAGAAGAGCTCGCCCTGGATCAGAACCGAGGCAGGCCGATGATGGAGGACGGAGGGGGGGACTGTCTGACTTTGGATTGTCTTGCAGTGTAATACAAACTGACAAATTATAAGAAAAACCTCAAGGAAATTGGACTTAGAAATTAAGAAACTAGAGAAAGAAGTATGTGATTTTAATGCACATTGTAAGCATGACTGTGATGCAATGTATTAATCAATGTTTTTTCTCTCTTTCTCTCCCCAGCTCCAATCACATAGTGACTGATCATATTATTTGTCATACTTTTTTTTTTAGCATGTTTTTAGTTAAAATAGTTGCCTTAATAAGGTTTTTTGTTAAAATAGCTGCCTTTTTTGCCTTTAATGGAGAGGACAGGTAAGCATGAGGGGGGGAGAGAGTGAGGGGGGATGACGTGCAGCGGAGGGCCACTGGCAGGATTTGAACTCGGGCCGCTGCGGCAGCAGCCTTGTGGCTACATGGGGCGCCTGCTCTGCCACTAAGACACCGACGCCCCCCAATGTATTAATCAATGTTATTTCTCTCTTTCTCTCCACAGCTCAAAGCAGACAGTGACTGATTACATTTTTATTTTTCATTTAAATAAAATGAGGTCAAAGAATATTGTGGTTTCATCTTCATGTTTTCATTCATTAATGTAAAGTACACTGGAGTTATTGGTCCAGTTAACTGGGGATATAATTTGGGAAGGTCATACAGTTATGATACCTAATAACCACTAATTGTGTTAATGCCAAATACACCTACTTGTATGTTTATTCCAACAATTAATCCTTTTATTGGTAAAGATATGTGCATGTCAAAGTATGTTTGGGCTATGACAAAAATAATGTTTTAAATGTTAAATGTTATTTTTTATTATTGTAGGCTTAATGTATTTTGTTCAAAAATGAGGCAAATAGGTACATAAGAACATGAAATGACAGTAAAACACATTGATTTCCGATCGCATTGACAGCTGACTGGACAGATAAGGCACCAGGCTAAACTAAGCCTGGTTGTTAGCCTGGTCGGGACCAGGCTAAGTGCACAGAATAAATATCATGGCAACATATGTGCCTCTGCTTTCGAACAACCGAATCAATGCTAAATTAAGCCAGGATAACCAACATATCCCAGCTTAATCCCTTATCTAGGTTTCGAACAACAGGCCCCTGCTCTGTATTTAGATATAAACAGCACATTATAATGTAACAAAAACACAACGATTCTAAGTTTCAGGTTATTATAAACTAAATTATAAATATAGTTATGAATATTATATTCCATATCAGCCAATGGAGGCCCCTAAATCTTTCACACTGGACCTTTAAAATGCCCAACAGCAGCAGAAATAAACATGTTTTAAAAAAAAACTGTTTTGGTCTTAATAGCAAATTTTTCCATTCTTGACTAGGAGGTGGTCAATTTTCATATAACTCACATGTTTACATTTTAATAAGGCTTAATGTTACGCATAATTAAAGGTGTGGCCACTTTGAGTGACAGACTGTCTGCAAGCTGTCACCACAGTCTATGATTGAGCTCCACGCTTCACTTGTCTACAGCTCCAGACTATCCAAATATGGTCACCTCTTGTTCCAAAAATCCAAAATGGTGACTGCAAAAATGCCAAACTCGAGACTTCAAAGAGTCCACAAACCAGTGGGTGTGGTCACAGTGGCTACGTCCAATATTTTCAAACAGTCTATGCTCACAACAAGCCATATCCCTCTCTCTATGCCCGTATGAATCACGTCTAGATTAACTGAGCACAATAGCAAATATGTTGTTTCCAAACTCTGGTCCCTTTGCAATTGTAAAGAGATTTAGATTAACATTCTTAGATTGAATGGAAAATTCCTTAGACTACTAGTCATAAAACCCAAAACAAATAAGGGAAACTTTTGGTATGCCAAAAGATTTAGAAAAAAAAAAAAAAGAAAGAAATAGCAAGGTTTCTGTGTGCCCTCAGTGAAATAAACACTTTTGTCCATGAACTGAAACTTGCCTCCCACTGCATGTCAAAAGTTGCCAGTGTAATCATATTCAAGCCTACTATCTACAACAGCAAAGCCTCCACATTTTTCAACTTGCAAATGTGTATTCTTCTTTGTTACTAGTCACTCAGGTCTTTTCTGATTAAAACCTTGATCAAAAATCAAGTCATCAGGGTCTGCTCAGCATTTTCACACGTCACAGAGTATGATAGGGTGTTAACTGCTCAATTATAACATGTAATTCAGCTGCATGGAAGCATCTGCATTTGTTATGACCACTGACAAACAAGTGAATAACTCCCAGAAGATGAAAAGGACTGTGGCCATCAGCCTCAGGCAAAATATAGCAAACATGTTATCAGATGTGCCAAAGGGCACAGCAGAGTTTTCAATCTGGGAACAAAAATAAAATAAAATAATATATATATTATTATAATTATTATTTTTTTTATTAAGAGACATACAAACTGCAAAACCAAATTGTCCATTCCAGGGCTGAGAGTGTCATGTATTCTTAAGAATAGATAATCCACAGTTTGAAAACTTTAAGGAGCTTTGATTTGAGCTGCCAGTAACATTTGAACCAAGGCCACCGGGATTTTTGATGTATTATTCCTTTTATTCACACTCTAATCAGAAACTCTTCACCCCAGCGTGTCTGCAGTTGGCAACAACATTCTCAAAACACAGGCGCCCTCGAAGTTAAACCGGCCTCTGACTTTTTTTTCTTTTACTCACAATAAATTCCTAATCCGGCATACTTAGGCTCAAAAGACATGCCTAGATTTGTACACATCAGTGTTCAGTCACGCGTTGCTTTCCGTAGATTAATACATAATGTGGAGGAAAAAAAACGCCTGTGATGTTCCTCATTTAAATTCAGTGTAAGGAGGCCGGGTCAAGGTTCATTTCCCACTGGGGATCGACAAAGTTTGAGGGCAATTGCAGTCGGTTTAAGAAGTCTAACACAGAAGAGCACACAGTATGTACACACACCGTGACCTCTGAGTCCAAACGCGTCTGTTTGCAGATGGCTGGGTAGCAGCATGAAATAAATAGTATTATAAATAGTTTAGTGGTGTTGGGCTGGGTTATCAGGGAATGAGCAGCGCACACAGACACACACACACACAGACACACACACAGATGTATAAGTACAAGCACACAGACACTGGGTGATGAGCATGCATCCACACACTTACTCTCACACACTTGGTATTTTGCTGTGAGTAGCAGGATTTGTGTCATAAATGTAATTACTGCTGTCCAACTGTAAGATGATAGAATTAAGCTGCTTTTAAAGAGAGAGGGGGAGAGAGAGAGGATGACAAGCAAGACAAGAGTAACAAAGTGGTTTGAGGGAGAGGATAGGAGAGTGGGGGGTTGGCAGAGACAAACAGACACCGTGAGAGGATGCTATAGAAAGAGAAACAAAGCGATTGAGCCTGGGAATGAAAGAGAGAGGATGGGAGTGACAACTAGAGAGAGAGAAAGAGTAGGAGAGAAGAAAGTGAAAAATAAAAAAAAATTAAAAACAAAACACAAAGAGAGAGAGAGAGCGAAACGCCAAGCTATCCCAAGGCTATTTTGTTGGCAGGAAGGCAACGGGCTACTTTGAAAGTCAAAATTACACCAAGGAGCAGCTTGGCAGCAGACTGCAGCAACAAAGCCAGCAGATTCAACAACAGCACCAACTTCTAGTCCACCAAATCACACTTTAGAAGCTCTCATAAGGAGATGCAACTCAATTTCCACTTTCTATTTCTACATCACAGCTGCCCAGATGCTTATTTTTTTTCAGCAAAGAGAATTCAACTTCTCTCACCGCTCCATAAGTGGACATTCCCTTGAGATCCAATGCAGAGTTTGAGAAAATGCCACATCATAGCTGAAACACTCACCAAAACCCATCTCTACAGCAGGGTATTGTGTGTAAAAAAAAAACAACATTGTGTAACAGTCCCGCCCTGAACACATCTATATGCCAATATTTAGTAATGGGTATAGCGCCCCTACTGGCAACAGGAAATGTTGTGTTTTATACTTTGTCTTACATCTCCTACAAAGCTGACCAGATTCATGTCAAAGTTGGGGAAAATCTACTCAAGACATTGATGATGCTTTATTGTGAAAACTGTGAGTTTTCGTCGAAGTGCGTTGTCATGGCGTTTTGGCGAATTTCAATGTTTCGATATGATGATGAGCGTTGCTGTAACTTGACGCCACGTGGGCATAACCTTCCAAAATTTCACACACGAGAACAGTCCAGCCCTGAAAAAATCTACAGCGGAACTCTGAGTCACAGTCATAGCGCCACCTGCTGGCAAATAAAAGTTACTATTTTCATATTTTGATTGCCTCCTTCTAGCAGGTTAATCAGACCCAACTGAAATTTGCTGATAAAAAGTCCTAAGACCTTGATGATACTCAGAAATGAAGCTTTTGAGTTTTCATCAGATGCTGTCACCGTGGCAATACCTTATTCACCATAAAACAGGAAGTTGTTTTTAAGGGGCAAGGGATGCTTGAAAACTCACAAAACCTGGCACACATCATAAGTCCTAAGTTGTGTTGTCTAATATGATTTTTTTGCTTTGATGTGCCAACTTGGCTGAGTAGCACCCTCTAGAAGATGTCCATGGCGCTATTAAGCTGGGCAATGTATTGATACTATATCAAAATCATGATATGAGGCTAAATATAATCTTAGATTTTGGATGTTGTCTTTTCTTTGTGTTACGACTGCTTAACAGTAAAGTGATGTAGTTTTCTGAACTTACCAGATGGTTTTAGCTGTTTTATCATTTGCCTTTACCCACTGAGTCATTGTGTCCACCTTTCTGATGATCATTTATAATCATCTCTTTTAAATATTTTGTGAAAGCAACAATAGTCCACCCTACAATATTGCTGCTATATCAGTAGAATGGTATTTGGTCAAAATATTGTGATATTTGATTTTCTCCATACGGCCCAGCCCAAGTTTCACAGGATAGACTGAATTCTACATAATACATCCTACAGGCAAAGCTGTGTTCTTTAGTATAAATGTATATGCTTATGTGCCTTCAACAACTTGTGTACATTCATGAGACGTAAGCTGTGTGCATTAGTGTGCATATTTGTATCTGAATCATTCCTGTAAGCAACAGCTTCTTGTACATCACATGTGTGTCATGCGGTTCAATCTCCCAGCAGATGAAATGAGGTTTTGCTATCCCCACAGGGCTCTATAATAATTGAACGGGCATCATAAACCGTAAAAACATGTGACATCATTCTCAGCCTCATGTCAGCATTTACTGGTTCCCACTGAGTTTAACGCACCATTGAACAGCGACAACTTCAGAAGAAACACTTAGACATTATAAGGCAAAATATGTCTGGCGGCCAGAAAGCATCCCATAACAACAAGGTACCCGGCCTGACAGCAGACAATGTGTCCTTTTAACGTCTTTAAGCTAGATACTGTTTTGCCTTTCCACCGCAGACAGTACTGTTGTTATGAAGGTGAGGTCGTTACCAGATGGCAATAGTCGCATCACTGCTCAATCCAGCTCTCCCTGTGTGTCCTCTTTACCGATGATGCAGAGGTGCATCTCGCTGATCGTCCACAGAATGGGGTTGTGCAACATTTCGAGCTCAATAAAAGAACAGGCTGGAGTGTCAGAGGAGGGCAGAGGTGTACTGCTGCCAGAGTGCACAGGAACGTCACTCCGACACTTTTTCTCAAAGGTCAAAGGTCTGTTGATTGATTCATGACATCAACTCATGCATTGAGTTGCCAGTATCTGTGTGCAGTAGCACAAAGTACTAAATGTTTTTTCGTTTTGTTGACTAGTAAAGATAAAAAGGCAGCAAGACATCCTTTCACATTACAGTTACAGCTGACTAATGCATGTAAACTTGTCACTGTAGGAACAATGGTTACAGTCCACTGTACTCCAAGCAAGAGCATTGATTGTCTATTAACAATCAACTGACTGCAGTGTTTCTAGCTCCATCTTTTGGGATCAGATCTCTGTTGTGTCTGCCCACAACAGAGGGGTGACAAAAATGGTATGAAATAGAGCACTTCTATTGGTACAATCCACAACTTTTGACCATAGAAACACAAAAATAACTGGCTTATGTGTAACAAACCTAACTGAAATGAACTGGACTGTAGTGTCCTGTAGTTTTAGATGTAAACTAGAGCTACAAGAAACAGTATCTATCTTGTACACAGGCAAGCACACACACTGTTCCACAAACACACAAAAATCTTCCCAAATAAATCCATCATAGAGAAGGTAATTGATTAGTCCATGACAGAAACAAATGGCTTCCCTCTCTCTTTCTCAAGCATCATACAAAATACAGTACAGTACATGTCAGTGATCGGTGTGTAGAGCCTGATAGAGACGAATGACTGTACCAGCAAGAAACGACAGCGCTGACCATCTCCTGATTACTGCTCACCTTTATTGGCTTACTGCGGGAGATGGAGTGGGGTCAAAGGGCATTCAATATACAAGAGAGGCAGCCAAGAGCTCACACAAAGACAATGAAACATCAGACAGAGGCAGATACCTTGTACAGGAAAAAAAAAAACACTTGCACCAGCAAAAGGTATTCAAGATCAAGCACATGCACCTTCACACAAAGTAAAGTATAACGGTCGAAATGACTGAGAAGCAAGGATTGCTTAGTTCAGCTGTTTGAATTCTGTGTCGAAGAATGGTTGTGAAGAGCTAACGTGGCAGCGGCGTGTAGCGTTTGCACACATATGCACAGGGAAGACACAAAGATGTACCGCTCTCCCTGTGACAAATTAATCCATCAATCCACATCAGCCTAACAAGGTGGCGTTCAGGTTAAATCCACAGCAAAGTCTGCAAGAGCCAGAGAGACCGGGAAACAATGAAAAAAAGAGGAAAAAAAGTGTGGGGGGGGGGGGGGACTAGAGTGGGATGAGAGAAATGAGGAGACAATCACAGAGTGGGGCAGAGAGGGATATAGAGAGATGTGGCTCTCTAAAGACGCAGTTTTGGCAGAGTCTTGTCAGTGTGTGACTGTTGTAGTCAAAGTCAAAGTTCCACTAGGGAGAGATTCAGACAATGGACTGCACCAGCCTGCCACAGCATCACATCAGCACCCCGACGCACACACACTCGCAAACACACACGTTTTCAGAGAGATGTTGTTCGTTCTAAGCTCCTCTGCATGTTTGTCAGCCTCTAAGCCTGAATGGCGTTGGCAAGCAAGAGACTGAGCGAGAGAGCAAGAGAGTGATGGGAAGAGCGGGATGGCGGTGGGTTGGAGGAACCACAATACGCCAATACAAAGACATTAAAACAGAAAACTACAACAAAGGAGACGAGCATTTTGGCTGTGGAGTGTTTTCATAACATCAGTTTACTGCTTGAAAAATGTGACTTGTGTGTGTAGCTTTGTCCTAACAAGTATATTTCCACAAAATGAGACCATTTTACCGCTCGTCACCTCTTTGAGTAGCACCTGTGTTATGACTTGTACGACTGCCAAACACTCACACACATTTAAGGGACCCTTTGTTAGAAGTGCATAGCTGAAGACATGCGCACACCTACTCCCCTGACTCACACACACATACACAGATCATCACTTTCCCCCTTTCCCCAACAAGCTTTTCATCATTCCTGTGGATATCCATTGCTCACCATTTATTTTCACAAGGAAAACATCTCTGATACACTGATTCTGGGACACACACACACACACACACACAGCTCTGGGCAGTCCCCATCACCAAAGGGAAACACGTGAAAGAAACACAGCTGCAACCGTTTGTTTTATGTCCCGTCAGCAGTGTGGTTTTGACTGTACTGTCCTATTTAAAGTGGCTTTCAGAGAGTATGGGTCAACACTTTAGAACGATATGGACTGATATATTCTGGATTTTTTCTTTCTGTTTTTCACCACGACAATGTTCATGTCTGTATATTATGACAGTGACTTGAATGATGTCTCATTAGAATGTATTTTGAAGCATCCCTTCTGTCACTCTAAGTGTATTTCACGTGTTTCCTCTTCCACAGCTGATTTGATTTATTACAGGAATGATTGAGCTCTTATTTCGCTGTGCCATTACAAAGACATGAGCCATGTCTGACCACAAAACCACAAACACACACACAACACACACGAGTAGTGTATTTACACAAATGCTTATTGTGTGTTGGTGTTTATATGTTAGTTTTATAAATGACAAATATTGTTTTTCTTTTGTAATTTAGTGAAGGGAGTTTCAAAAATTTCCCTGAGCTGCAGCCTCCACATACGGGAAATGCATTTAGTCACAAAAACACACTCGGTGACACACACCCGCTCACTTGCAGGGAAGGTTTCCATGCATGCATGCGCACACACATTTTGTAAAATGCTCTCCCATTTCCGTCACTTTGCATCTCAGATTTCTGCAAAATTATAATATAATATGAAATCTTCCAAGGTTCACATTTTCCACAGGATGATGGAGACTTTCCATAACCATAACATTACCATAACGGTAATAGTTCTGTGTGTGTTTGTGTGTGTGTGACCGTGTGTGTAGTTGTGGTGCAGTCGCCCTGTGGTTTCTTGGGATGTGGAGGGAAAGACCATTGCTGGAAGTGAGAAAAAAAAAAAAATCCTTCCCAGAAGTCATTGTCTTTACACTCCTCACTTCCCAGGGCCACACCCAACACCCGCCCCTCTCTCACCAAAGTCCATGCAGCTGTCTGTCGTCCCAGCGAAGGGTTGTTGGAAGCATTTTAGTTATAAAAAATACATTAGAGCAAAGGAAAGTGGGTTGGAAAAAACTGTCACGCTTGCCAGACACACACTCTCTTTAACAGCTCTCTGGGCTTTGTGGCATTGTAAAACAGGAGACACATTGACAAGCAACAGGTACAGGGAATAAGCTTATATATATAAAAAAAAAAAATCTGGAAATCAAACAGGGGGAAAATAATATGGGCCCTTAAAGGATTTACCAGACATTCAACAGGCATATTAATGGGGACAACACAGCTAACATAAGTTGGAAACTATGGTCAGACAAAATTCAGGTCAGTTTGAAATGAAAGATACCAGATAATGCAACAATAAATCAAACAACTCAGTTGAACTTACTGAAAATTGCCATGTTGCCAATGTTTTAGTCAATAAAGATAGAGTTACAAGACAAGGTAAATCTTATAATGTATTTTTGTTCTGCAGTCAGTATGTTGTAGACAGACATTTTGAAAACAAGCTGTACACCGCAGTGCAATAACGGAGAGAAAATTGAAAAAAATTAATTCCCCTTTTACAAGAATGGACTAACAACTGAACAAAAAGGAAAACTGTCATGGGACTAAGCCTCCCTGGAGCAACAAACCTCCAAGTTCAGGGTGTATTATGTTGATTATGTGAATATATTTTGACAAATCACAATGTGTTAGTTGCACCATTAAAGTACAATATCAAGAGCCCTGCATTATTTCTTAATCTTGTGACCCTGTCTTGCAGAGAGGTATAGAGTCCCTATGGACATGGCAAAGAAAAAAACAGAAGGGTGAAACAAAACAAAAAAGTTACAAAAATGCAGGAGCAAACTAGCATTGAACACCAAAATCTAATCAGTTCATCACTGAGTCCAAGTGAACGTTTGTGCCAAATTTTATGAAATGCCCTTCATGCGTTGTTGAGATCTTACTATATAATGACGAACTCTGTCTGTCTGTGGGTGTGTCTGTGTGTCTGTTTCACGTTTTTCTCCTCACTGACTTGGTCAATCCATGTGAAATTTGGCACAGTGGTAGAGGGTCATGGGAGGATGAGAATGAAGCAATATTACATCAATTGGCCAAAGGGGGGCGCTATAGCAACTGATTGAAATTTCAAACTTTGAATGGGCATATCTCATGCCCCGTATGTCGTAGAGACATGAATCTTTGCACAGAGATGCCTCTCCTCATGAGGAACAAATTTGCCTCAAGAACCCATAACTTCCGGTTATAAAGATTTTCCACCATTTTGAATTTTTTGAAAAACACTTCAAATTGATCTCTTCCTAGGAAGTTTGACCGATCTGCATGAAACTGGGTGAACATAATCTAGGGACCAATATCTAAAGTTCCCTCTTGGCAAAAGTTGGAAAACTTACTAAAACTGAGCTTCTATAAGGGAATGAATATTGCGGAGGGCGTGGCTCATCACATAAAGGTGTATAACATCTCAAGGGTTTCACCAATCACCACGCAACTTTGTAGGCATATGACCACACATATTCTGAGGGGACCCCTCCATTATTGACCCCATCAAACAAAATGGGGGCGCTAGAGAGCTAATTTCTTATCTAGGCCGAACCGCCGTATCGATTTTTACTAAACTTGGTAGATATGTAGAACAGGACGCCTCAAGGTGACTGGAAAAAATTTGACAATTGGCAACTGGGTGGCGCTATAACAACAGAAAATGCTTAAAAATGGCTAAAATGCGACCGATCACTGTGGCTCCCCCTGTGGCCCAATGTTGTTGTTTTTTTTCTCTCTAATTTTTGGTATGACTAAGTCATGGTATGGTATGCTGCTGCAACAAGGGCTAGCCACACCTTTCTCATGTGAACTACCAGTGCGCCCCACTTTTAAGTCAATACAGCATATAAACACTTTAACTATCTGCCTTTCAACGTGCTACCTCAACTACTAATGTACAGTTATAGCCCACTAACTATCCCACTATTGGCAATGGCACTACTGTACTTTCAATAAAGCAATCGTATCATCAAATTCACAAAAACTCTGTCTGAATACATTGCTCTTCTTAATGGGTTCAGTTGACTATTTAATCTGCAATTTCCTATGACCTGTATCCCAAACACACACCATGTGAAACTGTACGTGGGCAAAAAGATGGGGGAGGAAAAAAAGTAGATGGGTGAAGAAGCTGTAAATACTTTTGCACTCTGCCGGGAAACTTTTGGAAGGCCCTCAAAAAACTTAAACTTTTTTACTCATCTATTTTTTCTCCCCCATGTCCCCTTCAGGGTTCCGTCTGGTCCCTGGATCAGACTCTAGTTTTGAACATTTAAATATACTATAAATTAGCATATATTGTGCTAACTAGCTGGATAAATATGCGTGAGTAGGGGCAAATTGAAGCCCTACAAGAATTTTTGCCAGGGTATCTGACCACGCTCCATAATTTTGCTGCACTTTTCATCTCAAATTACCAGCGGCATTTCCCAAGCTTGCTTTATTTCATCCACTCAGTTCTGTCGGTGAGAGAAAATGTGCTCTCCAGTTATTGGAATACAAGAGAAAGTCATTGACAATGAGAATGATCTCACTTTACACCTGTAAGCAATTCAGAGTCATTCAAGGCCTTTTCATTTTACAGTTTTCTGACAGAAAACAGGGCCATTCAAACGTTGACATAGTTTATAAAAGCTGACAAAAACATCAGCAGGTTGCTGACAATCACAGGCTTTGTTTTGGAAATGTGCAGAATATGCAGCCAGAGTCTATGACACTAGAGTTGTTCAGCATTTGTTGTTGTTTTTTTCTTCGCACAAAGCCTTACCTCTCCATGTTTACCATTTCAATCCCTCTGAAGTAATCCTCTTTTCCTGCACAAGATGTTCCTCTGCCTTCCTTTTTACATCACTATATCTTGTCCAGAACACATTTAACCACTGTCCCAAGTTCTGGCTCATACAGCATGCTTTTTGGACTATGGTTACACTTAAGCTCCAAAGCCAAGATGAGAAACTGAAAATTCAGAAGGAACAAAAAAAGAACAGGAGAGACATTTCTGCTTTATTAGGGGGTTCACTCTAATAAAATAGGTGTTAAAACTCTGCCTTACATTCTTTCCATATCTTGTCTTTTATACTCCTGATATCGCCTTTCTCGCTCCCTTTAGAATGGTTATGGACCTAGTACATAAAAGTCAATACCACCATGTGCAGCAGAAGGTGGAAAAACGCCGGACTGATTGACAACAATAAAGTAGCAGACAGCAGGACCGACACACAGAGAGTGAAATGAGGTAGAGTGCTCTTACATTCAAGTAGCGTCAAATGAAATGGGGGCAACCTCAAAGCAAAGTGAAAAATAAAAGTTTGGCATCAAACTTTTTTTCAAAAAGTGTGTGCAGTCTACTAAAGTGAGACATTCTGAAGCATCAGTCATCTATTCCCTTTTAGATGAGCGTGTCCTCCCTCCGATCTTGTTTCAATGTTGTATCCTTAAGAACAAGCTTGTCCATGTGTGTCTTTCAGAAGTGGCCATAGTCTTGTCCTTCTCTGCTCTCTCCAGTCCTGGAAATCTTACTTTCATTTGCACTTCTGACAAATTGAGGAGATAGATGTGGAGGGAGGTAGAGGGGAGCTAAGTGTATAGGAGATAGAAGGGCTAGGATGCAAGAGGAAAAGTCAAATGGCATGTAAATGCAACTGGAGAGGGGGAAGAGAAAAGGAAGGAACATGGTAGTGACTTTGAACACAGAGTGATGATGGAGGGGGAGACAGAGAACAGAAATGAAGTGAAAGGAACAGCAGAGGTTTCTTTGATTGCTTGCAGAATGAAAAATCAAACTGGAAGAGAGGACAAAGACGTCACAGTTTCTTCAATACATAAGAATATGTATGTGTATATTTTGTGTATACTTTTTGTTCGCTAACACTGTTTTTATTTTATAGTGGTGGCAAATCATAAGTCAGCAGGGCTAGCCACATGCATGCAATTCATGCTGATAAGGAATTTAGTCCAAGTGTGCACTCTGCATACAGACACAAACAGATACACACATCTAGGGGTTTTCCATTAGGACTTTTGGCTGCGCCGAGTCAAACCACGCTGCATCTATTCACGTTCCCTTTGTCAGTTTAAACATGCTGAGCCACACTCAGCAGCACCTGACATGGACCATCTCTGGAGCAGGGCAAAAAGCACACCAGACCACCTTCAAGCATGTAGTATTAACGTCTCACTGACTGAAGCCACACTTGGCGATGCCTTTTCTGCGACTGACTGATGTTCCCTTTCAGCCATATAGGAGTGGTGTTAGGTTACTGCTGATGAAAACCCCACATTCCCTTATTTTGCTGCTTCACAATAAAAGCTTTTCCATAACAAAATAATGGGGGTCTTGAAATGAAATGTGGTTATCACTGAATTAGTGGAACTTTGTTAGCGGCTTTTCATCAATAAAACAAGTCTACTTATACAGCAGGAATGGAAAAATATAAGCAAAAAAAGCCAGAGTAAGATGTTAGATAAAGAGCTGCAGACTTTTACTGCCACTCTGCAACCAGCTCACCTCCAACAGGTAAACTTCTTTTATTTGCCGTGCTGCGTGTTGGAAATACACATGCAGCAAAATAACAAGGGACTTCAGCCGTGGACCACCTCGCTGTTTTTAAATGTCACCACTAAAGACAAGCTGTCATCGGTTTAAGACACACCTTCAAGCAGGTAGCCCTGTTTAATGGAGATGCAGATCTCTGCCACGTTGGGCTGACATGCCAAGTCAAACCAAACCAACACGTGAGTATGTAAAAAACGTTAATAATTTCTTGTCATCTTTAGGTTTATCCTGAATGAGGATCCATTTGGAGAAACTCTGGCTGTGTGCGGTGTACAATTTTACTTACCTCTTTTCAGTTGATTGCAACCATTTTCTTTGGGTCCGTTTCTCACTTTTTTATTTATTTCATCTCTTTTCCTGCTTTTACGCTTTTTACACTACACTTTTGTGAGTGTGTTTCGGCACCTCTCTCTGTCTGTGGCATTAATAATGTGCAGTTGTGAGTTGTCTGTATTTGCCTTACCTGCTGCATTGCCAACCATGGATCCCACGTTGCTCTCATCTGCCACTGAAACAAAAGAAACACATGTTAATACACATACATATACTCACACTTTCCCTTGCTGTGTCCTCCCTTCCCTTGACTTCTGCATTTTTAATTTATCATTCCCAGCTCGTCAAATGTGCCAAAGTCAAACTGCCGTCCACATGTTTGTTATCTGTAAAACCTTAAAACCCATTTCAATCATACTGCATTCCTTCTTCTCAGCCTCTCCTTCTCTCACCATCACTCTCTATTATTCTTTATGTCTTGTTTTACAAGATGGTGGAGTAGCTGCTCTGTTTTCCCTGTGATGTTAAGTCAGCTTCACTGCTACTGAAGTCATTTCCCTTCCTCCTTTCTCACTCACTTCATTTGTCATTCACCCTCCCTTCTTCCCTTCTTCTGTTTTTGCAACTACTCCTCAATCTATCCTTTTCACCCTCTGCCCTTTACCCTCACTTCTCTTCTCACTGTTTTCATTTTTCCTTCAGTTACACCTATTTCATCCTCCCTCCCTCTCTCCTTTGATCACCATTCTCTCCATCATTGCTCCTTGTTAATCCCCTTTCACTTTCTGCCTCTCCTACAGTCTTTCTTTTGCTTTTTTCTCCCTCCTTCCTAAAGCCACAAAGCATGCCGATGCCGACAAGGAACACAGCACATACAAACACACACACACAGACCACAGAAACCAAACAGTAACATGGCTTCTCCCTGCAAATACTTTTCTAATGAAAACCAAGCCTAAAGTGTAATTCTAGCTGCGTGTGTGTGTCTGACGGCATCTGTCTGCGGTGAATCAACATGACTGCTTCAGCAGCCTGGTAGCTTGTGGATCACGGTGTGTGCGTGTGTGTGTGCCTACTTCAGCAAATCTGTAGATGCCACGTGTGTGACACACATAGACACATGTTATTAGGAAGGGCTCCACACACACACTAGGGCTGTCACATTTTCAAAAATTAAGTTTGAACTAACATAATTACTAACATGTAATTCATTCTGATTAGATCATACAGAACCTACAGAGCCTTATCCCACACCGAGTTAGAGAACTGACGTTGTTCTCCTCATATCTGCGGTGAATGAAAATTAAGAACAAAACATAGAGACAAGCAAAGGGACAAACACTCACAGAAGCGAAGGCAGAGGGAGAGAAAAAAGAGACAAAGACGGAGAGAGCGAGGAGGACAGTGAGAACCAGAGAGGGAGTTCAGAATTTGGAACCAATCTTAAACCATTCTTAAATTTTTAATTGGGCTGGCTCTGAAAATGAAATCAGGACAAATTAAATAAAAATGAAATTATGTAACTGACCCAAGAATTAAATGCTGACGATGCTTTCTGTTCCTCTTTCTTTTTACTTTACAGAAATACACACACACGCTTTAACACATACACAACAGCCAAAACCCACCATGGACAAAAACCCAAACAGCACTGATTATTATATTTTCTTAAAATGTAGTTTTCGCAGTGCACAGAGCACTTTTGTGACACTGATGAAAATCTTGACAATTAGTAATTACACACTATTATCAGCTGTTGGATGACAGTGTTTAAAGACATTAAATGCTGGAGGGTTTGAAAACAATAACCAAGAGGTCTGCTTGTTTACCTTAGGAGGGAAACAAATTACATTAGCCTTTCTGAAACTCTAGTCTGACCTGTACTGCTTGCTGGCCTGTTTTTGTCTAAACAATGACATTAAGACAAATATAGTTATGTTTCCATGACAAGGTCACCAACAAGATCATTATGAAAAAAAAAAAGAAGATAGTAAGTGGCTACATTTACAAGCGTTGGAGCCACATGTATCCTGTCCTTATTAAAGCAGTTGTACTGCAGCGCTGGCCCATCAGAGGTAACATAACACAAGGATCTAAGATGCAGCCGGCTTCACTCATCATTAGTTCTCAAATCAAGCTCAGGCGGTGTTGTCCAAGATGGTCGAGGAGCCTAAACTGTGTGACACCACCTGATTTTGAACATTTTAATGAGCACTTCAAAGCATCTTTAGAGTAATTCAGCCACTAATTTGTGCCTCTCCAACTTTACATTTTGCATCACAGTATGAAGAGCACATGAAACAGATGATACGAAGAATATTTTACCTTTATGGTGGCATCTGTGTTTGTGAAAAAATAAATAAATAAATATAACACAAGACCAAAACTTGACAGCAATGTCATGTTTATATGACATAGATAGAGCTTATATGACTTTGAAAGACTAACTGCAGGCATTTACATAAAGTACTAATGAGCAAAACCTGATTTCCATATGGTTACGCAAAGGCAAGTATGCTGATAAAGAAACATTTGCTAATTGATGCTCAAGTTAGCTGACTTCATTACCTCGTTAGCAACCGGGTTTTGGATCATATTTTTCAGGGATTATAGCAGGATTTTAGGAGGTTCAGTGCTCTCGTTATTAATATACTTTATATTTGTTTCTAGAACATTCTCCCTGTTCTGTTAAAACTTAAAACACTGTACATTACACCTAAGACAGGTAATAGCCAAAGCAGACACATCACATCACAACACAAAAGGCATTGTTTCTAGATCTTTCTCAACTTTGTCACAACTAACAAACTATCTTATTAATCATAAGATGATATTTTATGAACTTTCATAGTTCTGGAATATACCTTCTGGTGCTACTTGAACACAACTTTGGTAATGAGCCCAGGGTCATTTCAGGTATTTTACCACCAGACCATCAGACCCAGCCGGGCGTGACCAGCCCCCCACATGGAACTATACAAGGTACAACTCCAAGGTACAACATCAGCTCCTTCGACTTGTCCCCTGTAATTTAGTCCCTTTTGTGTCTTCTTACATTGTTGGCTGCTGATTTATAATCGCCCATGCTTCCAGATGGTTCAGGTAATCCATGGTTTCTGGCTGTGGAATGATTCAGCTGTTCACACATCCCAACCTTAGCAAGACAGCCTTATGGTCACTTCTCCCAAACACAGACAGTGCCACACTGAAGCCGCCTCTGCACCATGTATAAGAGTGATCAACAGCAGGAACAGGACAACACCTCACATTCCGTCCGACACACCAGTTCGTCTTCACTGTAAAACACACTCCTTCTCTCGGCAGAGTCCTCTGCTCTGTCAGATCCGCATTTGGAAAAGGAGCCTCCTGGTTGCATGGGGCAGTATTGAGGTCATCCAGTTTAATTTCAAATGCGTGTACAATGGCTAGCCATATGCAAGTTCAGCTGGTGCCCATTCTTCTCCAATTTTTTTTTATTGATTTTTACTGATGTTTACATTTGAAAACCCTGGTGAGTTGATTTTCTCATCCCAACGAGTGACTCGCAGACACACACCACCACCATCTAACACCAACCACAAAAAGCACCATCAAGACTTGCAAAATAGACAAAAGAGCCTAAATTTATCACAGATTTAGCAGAGCTGACAGAAAGGCAAGTGGAAACATCCGCGCCTACGTCACAAAAGCATCCACCAAACGTGCAGTCCTTTTACTCCAAGGAGTTTGAGAGTTTACTGTGATGGATGGCCAGCAAAGCCCCAGAACCCAACTTCGACTTGCTCACAGCATGCTTTCTCGAGCACTCTGTAACAAGATCCACGTATTTAGCCTTTATGCCTTTTGCACTTGTTGGCTTCTTCAATCTGGTCTTCCCAGGGGACAGTAAGTTCCAGCAGTACCACTTGCTTTGGAGACCTCTATGTTAACACAATGTCTGGGTGGAGAGGAGTAGTTGGGATGTTTCCCGAGAACTTGAGTTGCCTTCCTAAGTTGACTTGGAGCTGCCAGTCCTGTGCGGTGGCAAGAAGCCCTCCCTGAGGAGCTAGGCTGATAATGTGCACTCTTCCCAGCAACGATGAAGGTGATGAACTGTTCGGGGGCGTGCTGATTCTTGGTGTTTTTATAACAATGGTATAATAAAAACTAGTTTTGTGTACTTTTTGATACAAGATTGAATTTATGTACACGCTCTTAGCTTCCAGCATTTTAGTCTTGTTTGTGATGTGTGACAAAGCTGTTCTCCTGAACTTTAGACAGACAGAGGCCAGACAAGAAGACACAGAGCAGAGATAGACCTAACAGGATGTCAGGCTACTTCAAAGGGAGGACATTTCTGCCCAAAGATGTAAGGTCCTCCACTCAAAACTGGATATAAAACATCTTAATCTTAGCTAAATCCTGTTCTCTTACTGTCACTAAAGAAAAAGGGGGGAGACACACGTGTTAAAAAGCTGTTATTACTGCTGCTTGATGGTTCAGCAATGAAAACACGTCATGCCATTCAAGCAATAATGACTTAAACCCTAATTTGTTTATCACACATTTAATGATGATCAAGTGTGTAAAACACAAAGAAGGTGATGTACAGACATACAGTACATACCATCAGCCTGTTACTCATGTAGAAATGGATGTCTGTGCTATTCAACTTGTCTCCTGCTCTTTTGTCTCTCTCTCTCTCATTCTCACACACACACACACACACACACACACACACACACACACATGCAAAGACACACACATGTAGTGGAGCCAGTTTGAGGAGGAAGGCTGAGGGAAGTGACATTTGAAACAATAAGCTTTTGTTGTGCTGCGCCATCCACTGTCATATTACACAGATGTATGCATGAGCACAGACATAACTACACACATACGCACATTTCTAAAGCTGACTTTTTCAACAATCACTGAAATGTCACTGAACCCTCGCTTCAGAGTATCAGCAATCAGAGAGCAACAGGTGACAAAGCTGACGTGGGAAGCGGGATCACAGTGGCCGCCACTTTTTTTTTTCATAAATAAAAGATCAAACTGAAGCTCAATTAAAATCCTGTGACACAAATTGTGACCCATTCTTATTTGTCTTTGTCAGACATTTAGTCAAATAAATGAGAGTTGAAAGAGAAAGAAGAGGGAGTATTTGGGTAACTGTAGATTTATACATGAAAAAGTGTCAGAGCTTGATATTCCTACAGCGAGATCTGAGTGTTCTCCAGCCATTGGAGCGGTTTTAATGACAGAGAAAATCACTGCAAGGCAAAGAGACAATCAACTGTCTCTCCACTTTCAGAACTCATGCAACAAGCATAATTGGTTCCCCCATGTGTGTGGTTGTGCAGTATGCAGTGCGTGTCTGCAGAGGTGTTAGTCTGCATGTGGCTTTGAGGAGCATGCAATCGGTGCAGCAGCCATGCATCAACAGGAACATTTCAATTTCTCTGAGGATAAGATGCATGCAGCCACCATGCAGAGCAGATAAACAGAAAAAAACTCCCCACCAGTGTGCTGCTGATTCTGAGTCGTACCCAGGTCCATGCTCTTGGAGGCTTTAACATGCTGGAACTGACGCTGATTCTGGTTCTGGGTAGGAGACTGGGGCTGAGCTTGGCTGGAGGTGTGAGAGGTTTCCCTGGAACAAATTAATTAACCAGTCACTACAAAAAATGTTGTTGGTAGATCATTATTTCTTAACACGCTAATTTTTCAATCCTTAAGATCTGTTACTTGTTACTATCTTCTAAATTTATTCATTTTTGCAGACAACATGAATAGAAATGCTAATCTAGCAACAATGATTGATGTAATTGAGACTGGCTTACTGTGTTAAAAGCAAAGCCATACTTTTGAAGCATAACAATGAATAACAAAATATTTGGCAGCAAAAGCCACAATGACAAATTAGTTTGAAACACTTAATGCAAAACACATTAAACATGACTTTGCTAACTAAATGTTGAAACGGGTGAACAAAAAACAAAGACAACTGTGATCTAAATGACTAAATGTGATTGTTAAAAAGGTTAGTATTATAGTGCAATCATTTTATTCTCACTGTTACTTACTACGTTTTCCACTTTTATCATTAGTTCTGGTTTATAATTTAGATTTGCATGTAAAACATGTATAAAGCACTCTGTGTGGCAAGTGTGAAACAAAAGACAAATACTACCACACACCTTTCCTGTAGATAGGAGTGTTTAGTAGAGTTACTGAAGTCAGTTTCATGTACATACAGCTCCCCCTCCTCTTCCTCATCCATGTAAGAATAACTTCCATTGGTCACTGAAAAGCAAAACAAAACCTCTGTCTGCAATGAGGATATGAAGTGTGGTGAAATGATGCAGCAAATCAGGACGATTTTTAATAACCGTGGCTGTCTTTTCTGGAGCACAGCAGCTGTGATTTGCTCAAATTAATTTTGGTTACAATAAATAGCTTACCATAAAGCAAAACCCATTTCTCCAGTGCCTATTCATATGCTAAATATGTTTTGAACACCCATTACTTCACCACAATACAGTACAAAACACTTCCTTCTCAATCTTGCGTGACATTGATGAGTGTGTTAGTAGGTGTCTCTTGCTTTTCCAGGTCACTTAAACAGCTCAGTCCTCGTTCACACATTGGCTAACCAGACTCTGTGCTTTCTACAGACAAAACAAAGCACAGTGGTGTAGAAGTTTTACATCAGTTTACTGTATCACATTTAGCAGAGCAATAATTTGCTGTCTTTCTCGTGTTCTGTTTATAGAGGAAGTGATGGAGTGTTGTAACCTGGAAACAGTTTCAAATCAAATGAACAATGGGGGTTCAACAGGCTAGCCACTGAATTAGCTAGCATAGAGCCTTTCTGACCAATCCAACAACAGTAGGACAGGACTCTGCAAGTGCTGTGTGTGTTTGCAAGCATCACAGGGCCATGCATGTACATACTGTCTTGAGCACATGGATGAATATTTACTCTTTGTCCAATAGAAAGTCCATCAATTAAAACTAACCTAAGCTGCCACAGTAGTGAAGTCACCTTTGAAGCCTACGGGATAATTACTGATTATTATTACTGAGTATTTGATACTAAAACTACAGTTACCACCTTGCCTGTTGCAGGCCTCCACTAAGCAGTCAAGTTTCAGTTTACATCTATCTGTTCCAGAGTTCTCAAGTTAAATAATGGTCAGAAAAGTGTTATTGCAGAACTTTGTGATGTCACAGTGAGGTTGACCTTTGGCCTTTCTAATATAAATGTAATCATTCCTCGTATCCTATTAGACATTTGTGTCGAATTTTGTCATAATTGACCATTTGCTAAGCCCCGCCCCTTTGTGATGGTCTGTTAAGCTGTTGGAGCAAGCGTGGAGCCACACTAACACACACACACACATTCCCAGAAGACATATTATCATATTTTTGAAAAAAAAAAAAATTGATTTCAAAGAGAAGCATACAGAAGGGTCACCAATCTGTGTTTGAAGGATTTATCCATAATGCCATACTCACTAAGCGGTGAAAACAGGTAAAAACGATGAAGGAAGCCAGAAGCTAAGGCCTAACTATACAGATTACAGTGTGAATGAACCACTGCATAACCTGGTGATCCAGACAGTAGACAATGAAAATAAAGGGAAACTTTGCCGATTTACAGCCAGCTATGTGTCATCAAAATGTGTGCAGATGAACAGTGTATGGCTTCCCCCTATGCTGCCAGCTCCTGCACCTCCGCTAGTGGATGGGCAGGGAGCTCCAGGAGAAGCCACACACCGTTATCTGCACACACTGTGATGACACACAGCTGGTTGAATATCGGCAAAGTTTCCCTGTTTCACCCCACTGTTCTTGTAAAGCAGGGTAGGTCTTTATTCACTGCTGTGATCATTAAAAAGCAACAGCAGTATGTGTATACATTCAGTAGGCTGTATCTTCAGTAGCTAGCTAGCTAACCCTACACTTTTCAGGGTTTGAGTTTGGTTTTGGAATGGGGAAGAAATATAAATCTCCTTCTAACCTCTCCAGGTAACGAGTATCGCTATTACACATGCCCCTGGCACAACGTTTAGCTCAAAATCTACAAAACCAGCTTAAAAATGAAAATAATCTGAAACGACTGCATTAGAGTCTATAAAGCACAGCCATGTAGTTGTCTGAGCCTTATCAGACTGGCCAATGCTACGCTATGATTGGCCAGTCTGCATTTGAGGGGTGGGACTAAGTGAAGGGTCAATTACATATTCATGTTTAATTCATGGCCATAAACAAGTTTTGTAAGGTCAGGGTGACCTGAACCTCAGAACCCTGCTATCAGTCTGATGACAGTAAGCCTCTGGGGGTAATAGACAATATTTGGGGTAAGCACGCAAATATATGGGCAAAGACTTCCTCTTCAGTGTGCTGGTCAATCAGGCTAAACTAAATAAACAGACATCTGCATATGAATGCAGATAAATTTAAAAAAATAAAATAAAATAAGTAAATTGTTCTCAGATGATAGCCCATTGGCCCATTGGTTCTAAGACTGCATTTCACTGAATGTGTTCTGCCTCTTTTGTTCTTCACAGGGACTGTTTGCATGACACTCAAATGTGATTGGTAAATACTACTCGGACTACAAGCTAACACCAGAATACCTCCGATACCAAAGTCTTGTACTGTTACCCACAGATTCTGCATACATATGCAGACATCTGTTCACAGAGATTACAGTTGGCCTTGACCTTTGACCACCAAATTCTTATCAGTTCATTCTTGAGTCCAAGTGGACGTTTGTGCCAAATTTGAAGAAATTCCCTTGTGGCATTCGTAAGAGAATGAGACAGACGGACAACTCAAAATCATAAAGCCTCTGGTCACAGCTGTTGCTGCTACAGAGACTTGAAAATGGGTGTAGAACACTCCAACCAAACACAGACACTTCCGTGGAAATGTTATTCTAAACCTACTCCATATTTGTTCAAAAAGTGGGTTAAACCTAAACTCATTTGAGAGCTTTACTGGCAAAGGTCTTGAGAATAAAACTAGAATGAATGAAAGGCGAGACAGATGGAGTAAGATGGGGAAAAAAAAGATGAGTAGTTGGATGAGGAAAAATATAAGGGGAAGAGAAAGAGGATGAAAACCACACAGCAAATGCAGCTGCTCTCCATGTGCAGAAGTAGCTGCAGATGTAGCTCAGAGATATGGCTGCGTCTGCTTGATAAACGAGTTTATGACAACTTGATACACAGACACACAATCCACCCGAGTGCAATTCACATACAGTCATCACTTTTCAAGAGTGCCTAGCTGCCACACAACACACGCTGGGATTACTGTACAATCGTCTCCGTGTGTCCTTCATGTGCTTGCATCCGCACGTGTGACTGGAAGTAGAGATGCTGGAGCTGAAGAGGAAAACAGCAGCGTCTGAAGATATCACATCCTCTCATCTCTAGTTCTCGCTCTCTCTCTCTCTCTCTCTCTCTCTCTCTCTCTACACTAATCACCTGCTTTATTTTTCTTCTGGTCCCATTCTTGCAATCTGATATTTTGGCTGTCATTTATCTCTCCTTTCAGATCTCTCATAAATCATTTTATCTCCCACTCAGTTTTCAGCCTTTTCTTTTTTTTCTAAACTTCCTCCCTCCTCCTCACTGCCAGCACCTTAATCAGCTGAACTGTCAAAAACATTCTTTTTTAACCTCACTCATTCATACACACACACACACACACACACACACACACACACAATCTCTTCTCACTGACTACCCCTCTTTGAAATGAAAAAAAAAAAAAAAAAGGCCGTTTGTTGTGTGGATAATAGATCAATAGCAGTTTGCTCCAATAGCAGATATATGAATCCTCTTCTTTTGCACTCAACTTTTTCTTCCTTCCGTCTGTATTTATCTACAGTGTGTCTGTTTAATCATCTCTCTGTTTTTCTTTCTTCACACCCAGTCTCCTCCATCCTTTCCCTTTCCTCTCTGCGGGGAAACCAGTGTGTCAACACTTTTACTCAGAAATCCTATGGCCTGTGACAATTCTGTTTACATTCTTTGAATTAAATCCTAAAAAACAAGGGTCTATATGACTTAAGAGATGCTAAAACTTTCCGGTCAGGGTCAAGTATATTTTGCCTGGACACAGTAGCATCGCCAAAGGGTGGCCACCCCCACCCTGACACATGCCTGGCTCCCCCTCCTGAAAATTACTGAAAACAACCAGAGGCCTCTATGTGGTGTTTTTAAACTCGAGTAGATTTGTTCACAGTAAATGTTTTGCTCCTTAAAATCAATATACTTCTTTAATTTAAAGCTGTATATTTGTCTTTTTAAGGAAAAGGACAACCAGCTTATTTGAAGAACTACGAATCGCCTAGCATATGAATATTTAGATACATAACACAATAAAACAGGATTGTTGTGGAACTCAAAATGTTAACTGTATAGGTCAATGCTGACAGATATTTAGAAACATTAACTGTAACATAAGAAACCAAAGTATATCAGTATGCGATTCCCTAGTCGCATTGACATACATTTTAGGTAGCCTATACACTTCAACACAGTGATAGAATTCCTGAAATTCAGTTATGACTTCTGGTTTTTGTGTGCCACCTGAAAATTATAGTTGCCCCGTCTGGCCATCCCCACTAAAAATTTCTAGGGGCGCCACTGCCTGAGCAGTAATCTTATATCAACAATCCAAGACAGCATGATGAACTCACTGTGACTTAAAATCCATGGAGCCTCCAAAGACAATATCCTCCCTTCTACACTGAAACCAATTTTGATTTCTTATTAAGTGATTTTTAATATGGAAAAAATGTTACTCAAGTTGTGATAGTTTAAAGATGACAGTATTTTAACAAAACAGTCACGGTCTGTCATGTAAATATTTCTTGACCACTCTAAAACAGGCTCCAAAAACACTGGATCCTAAATGTCCCACAAAACAACTTGACAGCAATTACACTCAGCCTGGTTTGTAAATGTCCGTGTCTTTTAAACTCTGCACCCCCTAGTTTGCAACACAGTTAATACAATTTGAAAGGCAACTTGAAAAAAGCTCCTCTACAGTCACAAAAGACCTTATACAAGTGTTTTCACAAGCTGAGTAGTACCAGCCATGAGGAGTTAACTGATGTTCACGTGTAAAATTAGTGCTCCTTTAGTGAAAATACGCACACTGTTATTATAGAAGGACATTTTGGTGTTCCATAACAAAACTAATGCACTTCAATGACAAAACTGGGTAAGATTGCATAATATTTGAAGATAGACTACAACTGTATTTTATTTTAGTTCTTCGCTTCAAGGAGAGTAACTCTCAAGAGAGTGACAGAGAGGAAGAATCACGGTAACAGACAGAATGAGATGCAGCGATGGATAAGAGATGAAGAGGCAGATCTATAAATGCAAAAATAACACATCTGCATAAATACATATGTAGGGAATCATTAAACTCAATTTATTCTTCTGCAAAAGCACACATCGGTGCAAGAAAATAATTTCTTCATTTTCATTTGGACTTCGCCGCCAAATAAAATGGATTCAGTGTGTCAAATAGTTCATTAGGAGAGTAAAATACCGGCAAGTGCACACACACAGAAAAGTACACACAAACTAATAACAACCGCATACGCAACAACTCACAGAGCCTGAGAAATGTGCTTACTGTATACTGACACACACACACACCAACACAAATGTGTGTGTGCTGAGGTGAATTTGAACAGCAAAGTGTATTCAAGGTCAGAGCTGTTTACCCGATTCAGTGTAAACACTCAGAAACAACACTGTTTGAAACTGGCCAACAGTCCCTGAACCAACATCAACCCACACACACACGTGTGCGCGCACACACACAGACACACACAGCAACTATTAACACATTTCTAAACAGGCACAAATATCCCTCAGAAACAAACACACACAAATACACACACTTTTTAACAAACAGGCACACATATAGGCAGATACCAACAGTAAGGACAACACAAGCATGTATTCAGTCAGACAAGCATGATCACTAACACACCACAAACACACACACACACACACACACACACACAAGCACATACAGATAATATAGGAGTAGGAGCGTATTGAGTTAGTAGGAAAAAAAGTGATATGAAGCAAGAACAGAAATAACTCTTTATAACAGGCCAAACCAAGCAATAACAAACAAACAGAACAACCTCGAGACAGATGAGAGAGAAATAAAAGCAGGGAGGGAGAGCTGCGGAGAGAAATGAAAGGGAAAATAGGGGCAGAATAGTCTCTAATTAAGGCTGCAGTGTAGATGGCAATATCAGTTTTGTTTGTGTTTGTTTTTAGTTTGTTTTATCTCGGAGACATTGTTTATTTTTCATAATTGTTAAACTTATTCAGTGCCTTACTCAACTTATTGCAAATGATATGCCCACCTTTGATGCCGCTTCAATGGCAAAAAATAAAGCAAAAAAACAACAACACACTAATAGAAAAAGTGAATCATGTTCTGATAAAATCAGGGATGGAACAGGGTCGGAGTAAAGTGGGACACTGATACGGGGGGGAGCATCGGGGAACGACAGTGTTCCAGCTGAGGTTTTTGAAAATCTAGATTTTATGGGAGAAAAATGTGTCTGTGTAGCTATTCTACGCTGTGAAGTGTGTGAGTGTGTGTTGATGGTGAAAATGTATCAGAAATGAGCAATTAGTGGGGAGCGATTCTGTAAAAGCATGCAGGGTTCTCCCAGTAAATTCCAGCTTTCTCTACCACTGTGTCGAATGGAAACAGCTCTGAAAGTAGAGGTAAAAGCATTTGGGGATACGTCTTTGTTAAGTGCAAACAGTCTAAATGCTCTAATTAGCGGTTGTGTATATGGCAGCATTTTTCCAAAAGCTAGTAACCAAGGCCAAAAATAAATGCTTGAAAATGGACCATTTTCTTTAATATAAGAAAATAATCCTTAGTGTCAATTCCCACAGTTACATCATGGCCCTGTGGGTTTTTAATAAACAATTCAGAAACAAGTGATGTGCACACTGTGCTTCATACAAATGTTAATACTATTCTTTAACTTCAAAGAATAGAAAATGATGGTTGATGTGTTGTTCTCCCTTAAACATATCACTGCCCCGCAATACTCAAATAGCTCTTAAATTTCATTAAAATGCAGAGCACACATCAGCAGACTATAAAATCATAGTATCTGTAAAAAATGAAAAGGTTAACCTCCCTGGGTTATGTGAATTTTGGGCTCAATGTCATTTCGATGACACTGATACTGATAACATTTGTAAATACCAAAGTTTGAGCAATATAAACATGCATTTCTACAGAAGCCTTTTGTCCATTTTACAAAATATCCCAAACTTGATGCATGAGTTTTTATTTGCTACCCAACACAAACTTAGCTTTAATAAAATTCAGTCTCAAATTAGCAGTGTATCCTGATTTCCTGCTTTAGATCAGAAATGTCTTTTCTTTATTTTAAGAAAACCTTCTTCACCACTCATAGTTGGTAACTTTGCACTAACTGTCCTGTCCTGACTACATACTGTTTTTGAGGTAAACTGATATGCACAAACCAGGAGAGACAAGATACAGAAGCCCCTTTTACACTGCCTCGTTAAGGCGGGAACTTCCCACCATTATGCCACCTCTATTCTGTATAAAAGGTATAATTGCGGAATGGGGGTGGCAGAGTTGTCTCGCCTTTGGGCCGGCAATGGAGGTAGTAACAGAGCCAAAACACATCTGTGTAAAAGGGACAGCTGGCAGGACGAAGGAATGGATGGGACATGTGTGACGTTTTGATGAAGTGTTATGTGTG
This sequence comes from Epinephelus lanceolatus, assembly GCF_041903045.1. Lineage (NCBI taxonomy): Eukaryota > Metazoa > Chordata > Actinopteri > Perciformes > Serranidae > Epinephelus > Epinephelus lanceolatus. The sequence goes on from NC_135747.1 coordinate 13,655,877, forward strand.
CAATCCCCCAATGGGAGATTTAAAAGCAGCTGATAGCAGTTAGCAGCTAACTCAAACAAGAAGAACAGCGGCCGAAAATGTCTGCAAATTGGGAATACAATAAAGTTTGAGAGCATCTTAGCCTCCAGAGAGAGGGTGAGATAAGCTGCCATACACTGGGATGGTAAATGATGGTTATTGCCATGGTAATGCCATTGTTACTGTTTAGAAAGTCCTGCTGATAGGTATGTCATATGTCCAAGGCCGACCTGTTGTGTTACACATCATGCTCATCACACCTCTTGCTTTCGCGATGCTGTCATGCTGCCTAATATCATACACTGAAGCGGCATGTTGCTGTCCTTGCTTGGTTTTGTGTAAAAATGTAAAGGTAGCATAAAGAAGGGATTCCGTAGTGGCCCTATAGCGTGATCTCTGTCTAAAAAGGGCTAAAGGGACATAGGACAAGGCAAAAAAAAGGACTGTGCAAGACTCTTAATGAATAAACTTAAACTTAAGTTAACCTGTATGTAAATGTCATGTCTGTTGCCTGCTGACCAAACACTGATGAATAAAAAAAAATCTGCTTACCATTAGATGCATAGAGAGAGTTGTTCACCATGGGAGAGTGAATCGGGCCGTTCGTCTGACCGTTCACCGGACCCACCGGTCCCGACAGGCCAGAGGAGCTGTCAAATGAGCGATTGGGTGACACCCCGTGTTGATCCTAAAACACAGAGGAAACAAATACTACTAAACACTTATGGAACACATTTAATGCAGACAGATAACAGTCAGTGAGGGCTACCTACATTCCCATTTTTAGAGGAAGCAAAAGCAGCAATGATTAAATCAAAGCTTTAATAAAAATTGAAATTAAGTCTGAAACAAAGACATATATGAAAACCTGTTACTAAAATGTTTGATAATTTGAGAAAACTGGTGTTTTTTTCTTGTAAGTGCCTGGTATGTGGACTGCTTTTAAATAAAGAGATGACCAGAGAAGTGAGTAAAGGCTTTGTCTATTCAAACACAATTAGATGTCAAGCTGATGGAATAAAAAGAGGAAGAGGGAAACACTCAACAGACAGTGAAGGATCAAGGTGAAAGAGGGGACCCCGTTTCCCATGGCCCACAGGGTTGTAACTGTCTTCAACAGCGCTTTCTGTGTGTGTGTGGCAACGGCAGTCACACTGACACCTATCCCCTCGAGGGACGGCCCTCTTAAGGCCCTGTAATAATGTGTTCATGTGTCTCTTTGTGTGTATTATTTCTTTAGGAATTTCATTTGCATTTATTTGTCTTCTGTGTGTTTAGAAAACTGTACGTATTCATTAACATGTATACATATGTATGCCATTCTGGCTGTGTGGTTCAGTGTACTCAGTGTTTCTCTGTGTGCCTGCCTGTCTGTATAGAGTCAGCCTTCAACTCAAACAACAAAGAAGACATCAACAACAGTACTGTGTGTGTAATAAATCCTCCTTGTCATCTTCCTCTTGACCCCCCGCCGAGCACCAGCTCCTGCCCCTCGCCCAGCTTCCACCCATTCCCAGCCCAGGACACATCACTCTTCAGTGTGTTAGAGGTCCTGTGGGCCCCCCTCCCCTCCCTGGCTCTCTCCCAGCACACATCCCATTAGCCTGTGTCATAGTGCAATCAGATTACTCTTGAAAAACAAATGCTTCTTCAGACAGCAAAAAGAGGTTACTGAGGTATAAAAACATTGTTTTTAGATACAGTCAAACATGCCAGGGACATTTCTGCAATACATTACCCTGAATCTGTTTTCCTCTGTTATTTATTTTTACTAGGGACAGGGCTGCAACTATGTTACTCATTTTTTTCCTGTGTAACAGTGTTAAACTGTATTATCTGTCCACATAATAATGTAAACCAAATAACTGATAAAATCTAAGCAACTAAATAAATAAACCGAAAATATTTAGGATAAAGTAAAATGGTAAATAGCATATAATGTGATATAAATCACTGGAAAAAGATCTACACTAACGTAAAACAGACAGAAAAAGCAGTACATCTGCAAGATTTAATTTTCTATAAAAGTTAGAAATTGAGAAACTGCAACAACCAGGGCACCGGTGCGGAAGAGCAGCTCCAGATTATGTCCATGAAACCTGTGCAGAGCCATACTTATTTAGCTTGGAGATAGAGGCTGTTTGGACAGTTACTGAATGAAAAGAGCAGCTACATAAAGTGAGAGATTAGCGAGAGCTGGCTGAAGATGAATACAGCGAGAAGAACTGAGTGAGAGAAAGAGCAAAGGACATAGAGTAGAATAAGAAGAAGAAGAAAAAAAAAAGATCAGACGGTGGAAAAGAAGTAGAGTGGTCCACTTCTGAAATGTTTAAAAGCATCAATACCAAAGCCCAAAAAAGGCTTTTAAGGTACAGTCTCTTATCTATCTGCCTTTATCTAGCTCTCTTTTTATCCTTTCTTTCCCACTCTTAAGAGAAAGAGGGAAACATCTTTGATGTTGCTAACAGCGTTCACCATCAAGCTATTGACAGGGGAAGCCCTGAGCCCTGCGAGCACAAGTGCACAACGACATGCACACTTAAAGTAATGCAGTTTAATACAACTGCCTTGCAATAGATCCTGCATGACAGTTATTATGTTCAGTTTTTATAGAGGTGTTGAAATTAATGGTCATTTTGAAGGCGGTAGTTTGTGGTGCAATTTAACTGTACTGCAGGGTACGGCTAATATTTGGTCCAACCCATGTGTCAATGAGGGGAGACTGGTATAAATACCTATTAGAGCCTGACCAATACAGGGTGACTCCATAACCAGGAACATTCGCTTTTTTAATTCCACCACCCACTGTTTTCCAGGAGCCACTGTCACAAAAATCAAAGATAAACTCCCGGACCTACTGCAATCATTTCCACACTCAATTCAACGTCTGATCTTGCACATCGGAACCAACGACGTGGTCCGGGGTCAGTCTGAGCTGCTAAAGAGCGATTTTAACAGTCTGTTTTCTGCCTTAAAAGACTGCGGGATGTCAATCTTCATCAGCGGCCCTCTTCCCACACTCGGCCTCGGCGCAGAGCGGTTCAGTCGGCTCCTTCAACTCCAGTCTTCGCTCCGAACCGCCTGCAATATCCACGGGTTTTATTTCATAGACAATTTTAACTTATTTTGGAACCGCCCCTACTTTTATCGACATGACGGACTTAACCCGAGCAAGTTAGGAAGCCGCGTGTTAGCAGCCAACATACAGCATACCGTACACACAACGCCACTCACACATGCGTGACTGTTTACGTGCCACACCCCCTTCTCAGTGCCTGCCTCTTCTTCTACGGAGCATTCTGTAGACATTGCCTCCCGCAGCTCCCGCTACAGGCTCCAGCTGCCACTAACCTCTACAGACAATCCCTCCTGCTTTCCTATTGCCCCAACTACTGGGCTAGTCTCTACTGTCCCACAGACTCTCACCTTCATACCCGTAGTAATGAACAACAGACATCACAAACGCCAAAACCATACAACCCACAAATTCCGGTATCTGCAACCACTGTCACAATCATCTGTCTGCAAAGCTGGTCCCAAGTCTCTTAAGCTGGCATTGTTGAATGCTCTCTCGATCAATAATAAATCATTCACGCTGAATGATTTTTTCATCGCTAGAGATTTAGATTCCATGTTTTTCACCGAGACCTGGCAAAGGGATGAAGATTATGTGTCCATGAAGGAGCTATGCCCGCCTGATTGCACATTCATATGTGCCCCAAGGACCACTGGCCGCGGTGGTGGCCTTGCTTTGTTGTACAAAGACAGTTTCTCCTCGAGGAGAGTGAACTGTGGAACTTTTACCTCATTTGAACTGCTTATTTATAAGTTGGCCGCTCTAACCCGTTTTATTGTATTTTAATTTATCGCCCTCCTGGTATTAATGGCGCCTTTCTGGCTGAATTCAGTGACTTTTTGGCTTCCATCACTAAATTTCAAAGAATTTTAATGCTTGGGGATTTTAATGTGCCTGTAAATGACACCACAAACTCCTTTGCTAATAATTTTATAAATCTCACCGAATCTTTTCATTTTGTGCAACATGTCAATGGCCCGACACACATTAAGGGAAACACGCTGGACCTTGTTTTTACACTTGGTTTGGACATTGATTGTATCGTCTCTGAGGAGCTGCCCGTCACTGATCACAACTGCATCCTGTTTAATTTGTCTATTATTTCTGATTGTTCAACCAGCAAGCGTACAAAACTCATCCGTATGTTAAATAACCTCTCGGCTGAGAAATTCTCATTCGCTTTTAACAGCGTGGCGCAGCCTGTTAGTATTAATGTTGATGTTGACTCCCAAGTTTTAACTTTTAACTCACACTGCTCTGCTATTCTTGATAAGATTGCTCCTTTAAAGCCTCGAACCATCCCCGTAGCTAATCCCACTCCCTGGCTGAACGACGACGTCCGCTGCCTTCGTCGTAAATGCCAGAGAGCTGAGCGCTTGTGGAAATCAACCAAGCTTCATGTACATCGTCTTTATTTTAAAGAACTGTTAGCAGAATTCAATTCTGTTGTTAGGGTGGCCAGAGCCTCTTATTTTAAAAATCTCATCATCTCCAACAAGAGAAATCCCAGGGTCATTTTTGACACTATAAGTAGCATTACTGGTGCGCAACCGCCTGCTCTACCTGTGTCCTCTGATGAGGACTGTAGCAATTTTTTAATGTATTTTGTGAATAAGGTTGCCAGTGTCAAGGCCAGTATAACACCCTCCTCCTCCTCCCTTCCTGATCCTCCCAAACAACAGTCAATTATTGACAATTTCTCACCTGTCTCCTTACAAGACTTAGCAGATCTTGTGTGCACTATGAAGATCTCTTCTAGTCCACTGGATATCCTGCCCACAACTTTGCTGAAAAATGTTTTCAGCACTATTGGTCCATCTATGCTCTCCATAATCAATAGCTCACTGGTTTCTGATCATGTCCCGTCCCATTTCAAGCAAGCGGTTGTTCAGCCGCTTCTCAAAAAGCCCAATCTGGACCCCGATGTTCTTAGTAACTACCGGCCCATTTCCAAGTTGCCCTTTGTATCTAAGATTCTAGAAAAAGCAGTTGCAAACCAGTTAGTGACAGCGTTTAACAGTTACAATATCTTAGATAAATTTCAGTCCGGTTATTGTCAGTTACATTCCACAGAAACTGCTCTTCTTAGGGTCTCCAATGACATCATGATGGCCTCCGATGCCGGTAAATCCACTATCCTGGTTCTGCTTGATCTCAGTGCAGCCTTTGACACTGTTGATCACCACATCCTTTTAGACATGCTGAGGGACAGGGTAGGAATCTCAGGGACCGCTCTTCATTGGTTTAAATCCTATCTGTCTGATCGATCCTTTTCTGTGGCTGTTGGCCCTCATAAATCAGAGTTTGCCCCCCTTTCTTGCGGGTTACCCCAAGGTTCAGTGCTTGGGCCTATCCTCTTTACGCTATACATGCTCCCTCTCAGAGATGTCATCAGCAATTTTGAAGGTATCTCATACCATATGTATGCAGATGACCTCCAGTTATATTTTTCTTTTAACCCTGATAGGACCGATGGAATTGACTCACTGTACGATTGTATGAATGTAATTAAGGACTGGATGGCTTCTAACTCCCTTCAGTTGAACGCAGCTAAAACCCATGCTCTTCGATGACCACATCAAAACTGTCACTCGCTCCTGCTTTTTCCACCTCAAAAACATTTCCAAACTCAGATCCATGTTAACTTATTCCGAGCTAGAAATGATCATCCATGCTTTTATTTCCTCACGTCTAGATTACTGTAATTCTCTTTTCACCTGTCTCAATAAAACTTCATTAGACCGCCTCCAACTAGTCCAGAACGCTGCTGCCAGGCTTCTGTCCAGATCTCATAAGTTCACTGACATCACTCCAGTCCTGGCATCCCTGCACTGGCTCCCTGTTAATTTCAGGATCCAGCACTAAGATTCTAACCATCACTTACAGAGCCCTCCATGGTCAAGCACCTGCATACTTGACGGATCTGGTGTCCTTTCACTGTCCTGTCAGGTCACTGCAGTCCGCTGAAGGCCACCTACTTACTGTCCCTCACACAAGATTAAAGACAAAAGGTGATAGAGCCTTTAAGGCTGTTGCACCGAAATGGTGGAATGCACTACCTCATGAGCTGAAAGCGGCCTCTTCCGTGGACATTTTTAAAAAGCAGTTAAAAACACATCTGTTTAGGCTTGCGTTACATTAATTGTCCATTGTATCATCTCTGTATTTCGCTGCACTTTACTTTTTATTTGTTTTTGTGTATTTTGCATTGTTTCTCTTATTGTATTTTTTGTATTTTATCTTGTGAAGCACTTTGTGAGTCCTCTCTGTGAGAAGTGCTATATAAATAATAATTTACTTACTTACTTACATCAGTTGGACGATTTTTTTCAGCTGATATTGGTCTCATAGATATATCTGCATCAGCATATATGTTGTGCACAGTGCATTTTTGACGATAAATTGTATTGTTCTATAGAATAAAACATACTGCCTCCATAACATGTTTGTCATAAGACGTTAAGACTTCTCCTTTAAGATAGATAGATAGATAGATAGATAGATTATCGGTCAATATATCACGGGCCCTAATATCTATACACCTAAATACTGGAGCTTTTGTTATGCACTGTGTTCTTTGTGTTCATCCATTTACCTGAGTGTCTGCTGTGTATCTGGTGTGAGCATATCATGCAGGGTGCATACTGTATGTACCATTTTTTCCCACTACTAGCAGGCCATGCAAAGGGCCATTCACACTTGAGCCAACAACCCTGCTTTGTGTGTGCAAGGGTTTGTACAAACATTCTACGGAGCCGTGTAAAAAGGCATCAGCTGAAAAGCAGCCGAGGTGAAAAGCATCTTCTTTTTTTCTCTATGCAGAAAGAAAAGAGATACAGCTGAGTGAAGAACCCTCTGTCACACAAACACACACAAAGGAGCATACAGGCACACACACAAAATCTGAATAGCTGAAGTGTAAATGCTCTTTTCGCTGCTGCTGGTAAGAGCAGGGAGACTGGTGTCAAGTAGGCGAAGAACGGATGGAAGGGCGAAAAAGTCAGAGGCAGCAGACCGCAAGGAAAATAGAAAGAAGATGCTTTAGTCAGTCGGAGCCAAAAGAAGGGATAGGAGATAGAGAGGAAAGATACCAGAGCCGTGCACGTTTGTTTTCATCTTAGTCAAGTGACAGAGGCATGCATGTGCTCTCACTCTCACAGCAGGAGTCCTAACCTAGATTCTGGCTTTCTCTGACAATAAAAAAAGACATTTAACTCTATTATGAACACACTTTGTGCAGAATGTGTGTCACCTTTATGTATCTATTAAAACTGTTCCCACCACACATTTTACCTCGCTCTTTATGTCATTATCATTAGTCTTTGTGTCCACAAAAGTTACACACATTCACACCAGAGTGCATTAAAGTACAGCCACTTGTAATGACAGTGAACATTAACACCATTAACACATGAAATAGCCTATTTTTATCCTATTTTTTCTCAGCAGAAAGTGGCTTGTTGTTAAGGTGCTGTTGTATCCCACTGGTGGCAATGTGTTCTTTGTTTGTTTCACCTTTTCCACCACAGTCAAGTGAATTGTCACTGCTAGTGTGAGTGTGTGTGTGTGTGTGTGTAGGTGAGTGTGTACCTTTAGAGCCCTTAGCACCACTAGCTGGATTGTCCCTCTCACGTTTCCCTCATGTGACATAGAGCGGCGGAGCGTCTCCATGGCCACATGATTCGAGCGTCCCAGCAGCGACTCTCCATTTACTGCTACCATCTGGTCATTGACACGCAGACGACCGTCCTGTAAAACACACACACACAGACACCAGTTTGATTAAATATGTGTGCATTTTTGCTGTACTAGATTGCAGACCTATATATGTTTTACAGGTACATGTATACATGTCTGTGGTCTAAAAATCATGTGACCTTGTGTACATGCATGCATATGTTTATGATTAAGTGCTTCATTCATGTTTCCTTATGCTATTTTTTTTTTAATAATGGGAGGATATGTGTGATGTTCAGAATACCAAAAACTTGAGGGACACACTAAATCCCACACACACACTTTCCTATGACTGTCAGACTCCACCCAACCACACACACATACACATAGAGAGCCTACCATCAGCTCCATCTGCCTGACTTCCCTGGTGTGTCATTTACAGCACCTCTACAGCAGACCTGTTTCCATCTATTCCTGTCCGTATGTGACAGATATTAAATGTTGTATGGGTGTGTGTGTGTGCATGCAGAGTATGCATATGTCTGCGCATGTGTCTGCCTGTCGGTCTCTCTGCTGTGTATGGCAAGTGTGTCCTGGTGAGTAAGAGGTCAAAGATTACCAGAACATGAGCACATGGAAGCAGAGACGCAGAGACAGCTGAGGTGACTACAACACTTCCCAGAAGACTGCCTCATCGGTAATAAGTTATTTGTCATTTTCCATAGGGCTTCATTTCTTTGCTGATTGAAGATGTGAACTCTGTTTGACTCTCTTCTGACACTCTATTCACTCCCTCTGGAGAATATTTTGCTGCTTAACCCCATGGAAGTCAGAGCGCCAACTTCAGGTGAAGCTTACATTTCTTTTCAAATTTACCATAGTAATTTATGAACTTTTGTTGTTCGTTTGTGTATTTATGAGATTATTATGTCACCTTGTATGCTGCCCCTCCATGTATAATGGATTTGATGAAGATGCCCAGGTCTTCTCCTGTCTCCCTGGACTTGTTTCCTTTGAGGCTGATGCCCAGGCCTGCCGAGCCGGTGTCGTTAAGGGGCACCTCAAACATGAGCTGCTCCTTCCCGCTCTCCGAAACAAAGCCCGTCACACGGGACATCTCGTCCTTCTGAGAGTGAGAGAGAGAGTAATGGAGGTAGAAGGGGCGTCGATGAGGAAGAGAGAAGGGTGGGAACAGGGTGAGGGTGAGGAGACAGAGGTCAGCTCATTGGGCTTGAATAGTCTCCAAAGGCTAAACTAAAAGCTTTTCCATTTGAGAGAAACCATCACAAGAAGCTCTTCAGCTAAATTTCTCTATGAGTGAAAAATTGCAGCCAGAGTCTATTTTCGAAGGAGAAAGAAAAAAGCCATTTGGACTGGCTGCTTTTATACGCACAGCTTTTTTTTTACTTCTTTCAGCTCGGCAATATCAATAAAATGACCTGTGCATTTTCAAGAGGTAATTGGAGAATACAGCAAACACAGAGAGCTGGAGAGAGACACAAAAGTAGTGAGAGCAGAGGGAATATTGAGAGGAAAGAAAGATTGTACAAAGGACAGAAAAACAACTGTTACTGTGTAGATAAAAATGACTATTATACACCCAGAAAGATGGTGAAAAACACCATATTATCAACAAGGAGATATGATAGTAATGACCAAGTCTGAGACAGAGTTAGTGGGGAAAATATCAGAAACAAAGAAAGCATGTGAATCCCACCAGATGAAAGCATGTGTTTGAAGCCTGTGGTGGCTCAGTGGGAGAGAGGTAGTAGCATACATATGGATTATACTTTTGTTTTTTAAGTAATGACAAGTAAACTGCATTTATCAGGGAAAAAAAACACTTTTACAATTCCGAATTCTAAACCAACTCAGATAAATACTTTGTTGTGAAAGCTTAGATTTCAACAGTAAAAGGACAGTTCAGTCTATATTTCCAAAAAATATATTATCTAGTCTTACTATTAGATCAAGAAAAACTTAACAGCTGATCAGAAAGAAAAGGACAAACAAAAAAGGAGCCAAGAATCTGAAAACACCACTGCTGGTAACAATGACTTATCATAGTTCAACCATAGCCTGTATAAAAGATGTGGACATAGCCACTGTGATGTCACCCATTGGGGTGAGGACTACCTTTTTGAAACCTCAAGTTTGGCATTTGATCGTCACTATCTTGTTTTTTGGAGCCAGAGGTGACCATATTTGGACAAAAGGATAAAGCTGGGGTGGATTCACACTGTTGGAAGGTCACCGTTGTAGCAACTTGTCAATCACAAGGTATCCACGCCTTAAAGCATACCCTGCTTTACCGTCTATATCAGTGGTTCCCAACTGGAGGGTCACAGTCCATTCTTAATGGACCACAAGTGATCACAAACGTGTCAGGTTTGTAAAAAACACACTGTATTTTGAAGTACAATGAGTTTCCGGCACATAACTTTTATTCTGAAGAGCCGTCTCCTGCTGAAGAGTGAGTGACAGACAGCTACTTGACAGAGACAACAAACTAGCTTGACAACATGGCCAAAAACAAGTATGACTATGGCTAAATATATAAAACCCAGTGGACCTTGAACTAATGACCAAGGAGAAATCTGGACCCCATGGTTGTACAAGTTGGGAAGCACTGGTCTATATCACTCTAACTGGGAACATAATAATAAATTGAAAAAAATAATAGACATTGCCACCGTTAAGTCAACCATTGGTTTTTGGATTCCAGTTTTAAGGCCTCAAGTTTGCCACTTCAACAGTAGCAATCTTGTTTGTTTGTTTTTTAAGCCAGAGGTTAGCATATTTGGATTAGAGGGTGGAGCTGTGGAAAAGCAATGGGTGGATTTGACTCGGACTGTAGATGCCTCTTAGACAGCCTTTCACTCAAAATGGCCCCGTCCTTATTTATGAATCACTTTTAGCCTTAATAAAATCTAAACAAGTGAGTTATAAAAAAAATTCACCTCCCGTACAGTTGTCATGAATGGTAAAATTAGCTATAGAGACCCAAACAGTTCTTACCAGGCTGTAGACATGTTTCTTTCTGCTGTAAAGCTGGGCATTTTAACATGGGTGTCTTTGCGGGTTGACTAGCTTTTGGAGCCAGCCTCAAGTGGCCATTCAGTGAACTGCAGTTTTGGCACTTCCACATTCACTTCATCTGTCAGCTCCAGAGGCTGCTGCTTGACCGTTATTTACAAAATAAACATCAGGCTGTGCTGGAGAAGATTTGAAACTAGCAACTGTGATCATAAGCTCATTAGGAAAACGTTTACTTTGGTAATAAATCGAGTAAGAAGTGGGGTCATTTTCTCGTAGACTTCTAAACAATCTAGCTTATTTTTTCTCAACCAGTGGAGTCGAGCCCTGCTGGCCACTGGAAAGAATGCAGGTTTAAGGCACTTCTGCATTGGCTTCACTTGTAATTCCACAAGGCTACATCCACTACTTTTACAGTCTATGAGTTTGATTGTATCCTCAGACAGAACGTTAACATAAGAAGACTTGTCAAAGTCAACTGTGATTTCAATTCAAATTCAAGGCATTGAATGTAAAGTAGGTGCTGGACGTAATTGTGTGCAGCATATTTTTCCATTGTGATCATTATCAGACTAGGCTGCAAACTGTAAGATCTAGAGGTATTTCTTAACGAATATTAAACACTGGAAGACATATTTGAGCTCAAAAGGGTTTTTTTTTAGACAGAAAGAGGAAACAAGTATAAACTCTGACTCTATGGAGCTAAAGCATGAGCTGTGTGTTTGTAGCTTGTATGACTGTCTTTGCAAATATATTTGCTGCATTTTCTTGGTTGCTCTTTTGCATTTGTCCTTGTAATCAAAATTCTGTCTATGAGCATCTATATGCTCATGCACATCACTGTGTGTGTATTCCTGTGTGTTTGCCAGAAATAATTGTATGTACTTATGGCAGAAAGTCTATGTCTGCATGCAGGTGCCAAGCTTTGGTCCTTCTGTCTATGTATATGCATGAATTCAGTCGGAGCCTGTGTGTGTGTGTGTGTGTGTGCGCGTTTGCGTGGGTCAGCAGTGTCAGGTTTAGACAGTGTTTGTCGTTTGGGATTGTAGGTTTAACAGCGTTAAGCCGACACAAAGTCCTCTACTCTGCAGAAAACTGTTTTCCCTGCTGGAAAAACTCCCCCCATCAGACTGACTGTCCAGACCTGATAGGAAGCTTCACGACCTTGGAAAGAACTTTAAAACACCCAGAAGAGAAATGTTAGCTACTTTCGGCACATAATTACACTGAGAATTTGTTAGTCTCTGAGATTCTGTCCAGAGTAATGTTCATGATTTAGCAACTTCTCAGTTTTTCCCCACCACCGCCACATTCTTTATTTATCTGATTGAACTTCCCTGCTTTGTTAATTTATGATTTCTTTTTCTTGCACTCAGCACGGGACAGAAAGTAATGCCGGAATGAATTAATAGCAGAGGACGGGTGTTGTTACACTGCAGAAAAGTTTGAAGCAGCAGTTCTCAGCTTGGGGGTCAGGACCACCCACAGGGCTGTGAGATGTTTTATGGAATCTGACAAAATATGCAAATGTATGTAAAGTTGGTTATCTGGGTGATGAATTCAATTTGCCTGTGAAACAATGAACAAGCACAGCTTCTGGGCTTTCTCCGATAACTTACCAGACAAACAAACAGCCTGTGAGGAAAGCTAAAATAAAAAAACCCATTTGGTGTCAAACCTGGCTGTTTTAAGGGGGTTTTACAACCAAGTAGATAGAGAGAGAAAGTGCTTCTATTCGGCGGCTGAACAACAAAAAAACAAAATTAAACAAGACCTCTTTTTTTCATTAACTGAATTGCTTTAAAACACACTCACAAACACACACAGAGGAGTGGACAAGGGCACAAACAAATTGTAAGTGCACACTGCAATTTCATGGAACATTTCTATTATCTCAGCCTCATTGCCATGATAGGTGGTTACATCTGTGCGTAATACTAAAATAATAAACAACGGTGTGCACTCGTGTGTGCGTTTTCGCTTTGTTGCCACAAAAAGGTGTTTGTATCTTTGCTACGTGAACTCCATCAAATCCATCCACTTGCAGAAAAAAAGCCGTTCGCATAGATGAACCTCCTCATGCTGGTCGTTTAACATTTAAATGGGTTGCCATGATGATGGATCAACAAGAGGACGCGCTATTAAAAAAGACAGCTCGGTGTCTGTTGGTGTGTGAGAATGAGTATGTGCGTTGTTTTATTAAACTGAGTCAGAGAGACGTGTGTGGGAGAAAAGATGGAAAGACACATTATGTTCAAATGAGCAAGAGCAGTCAATGCAAAAAAATGTCCTTAACTCAGCCATAAAGGCCAGATGAAGCATGAGGCGGAGAGAAATGGAGAAAGATAAAAAAAAAGATAAAACAAAGGAGGAGATAAAAAAGAATGGTGATCATAATTTTATCAGTTGTGTGAGTAATATTAAGGGTATACTTTAATATTACTTTGCCTTAAACTTTGTCATTTGTGTGTAAGGACACCTGCTTTCAGCAACACAGTATTTTAATGAGAGCTCCTCACAGATGCCCTTCTACCCAGCCATGCAGAGAAACTGTGCATGTGTGTGTGTGAAGCCTCACGCTGTGGAAATGACTGCCCAAGGATCCATTTTACAAGGCCAAACAACAGTAGCCGCTGTGCTTAAATGTGGCAGTAGGTGTGATAACACACACACGCACACGGACACACAGATGGCTGCGGTAAGTACTCCCAGGGACAAAACCTGACATTACAGGCTATGCTTTTGACTTATGAAAATAACTGTCCCATCACTGACCACTCACAATGGGCCCCTGTTGTCCAATCCCCTGCACCTTCCTCGCCCACTGTCCCCTAATGGTCAGTGTAAAGGCTGTCGCGGGAGAATGACAGACCACAATCTTGAGCATTTACAGCCCTACAGAGAAGGAAAGAGGATGAGTCACACAAAGAGAGAGACAGGAGCCAAGCACAGTGGTTGTTAAGGCTAACATAAATGTCCATAGGGAAGGCAATACAGCATGGGTGACCAGAGTTTGGAGGTTTTTTTGAGACAGGAAGAGGTTGACATGTTTTCTATATGATGATATAAGAGGGGGTTGTAAAGAAGGATACAGATACAGAACTGTTAAACCTGATTTGTCGATGTCTACAGTCTTTTGTAGTTCAACAACAACAACACCAATGCCGTCAGTGTAGAGTCTCCCCAGGAGCTGCATATTAGAGGCCTACGCATGCAGGGCAAGGCGGCCTGCAAGACCCGCGAAACCCACAGCAGATGTTGGCGGCGCAGGGTTCGTTTTCCAAGGCTACAAGTGGTCATGGGTGGTCACATTGTAAGAAGGGGTCATGGTGCGCGCTGGGCAGCCTTCTGTTCATGTGCCGAAGCTCCCCGCACGCACACCGAATCTCGTCTTGGCAACAGTTTGTGAATCAAAGCTACTGTCTTCTACACATTGGAACATTAAAGGGAATCTTTTACAGAGAATGTCAATCTAGACTTGGAAATGATTTGTAAAAAACTGATTGGAACTGGTGAGTGTGGGCGGTTGTGTGCAATGGGTTGTGGGAACAGAAACAGGTAGTCTCAAAAATGAGGCAGACCTCTGATTTGCGTGAAAAAAATGTGATACTGACAGAGAAGTGTTATCCTGTTTACCAGTTGCCCCGAATTCCTCACTCTACACCGTTACACATTTCAACTGTTGTGGGTCTAGAGCCAAAATACATTTTATTTCTATCCACACAGCAATGGCAACATCAAATCTTTGATCTTTGAAATTGTTCAAATCATACATTTTGTGCCAGTGAAAAAAACACATTATCCATCTGCTTTGTTTATGTCAGCCAGTACTGACATTTACCTCTCTCTCTTTTTACACTTTGTTTTTGTACAAATCAAACAAAAGAGAGACGTGTTAATTTGTGAGCTTCAGAGGTGCTCTAGAAGGACTCTCTTACTTTTGGACAGAGCTAACTGTTTCTCCATTACCATAAGTCAGCTGATGTTGGGCACTTCATGTTTAGCTTACAGACATAAAAGTGGCATCAATCTTCTCATCTAACTCTCAGTAAGAAAGTGAAAGAGCAAATTTCACAAAATGTCAAACTCTGATTGGAAACTCAGTTTATGACATTCCTATTTTTTCCACTTTTTGTTACTCTATCAATGTCTGACAATACCAATGCTGATCCCCTGTGGCTTGAACCCACAACTGACATGTGTGAACAACTCTGAGTGTGTGACACTCATGTGCTGAGGGCTTTAACACACAGCAGCGACTTTAGATGATAAACCTTCAATAAACAGTGGAGAGATGTGAGATGAGATGGAGAGCCAGGGAGAGAGAGAACGGAGACATGATACCCTTCTCGGCTGCTCTCCACTGGGATGATGGCAGCTCCTGCAGAGACACCAAGCTGCCAAGGAGTTTGTGTGTGTGTGTGTGTGTGTGTGTATGTGCGTGTGTGTGCGTGCGTGCATGCATACATACACTGGTCTCTGAGGGTGTAACAGATGGGGGATCTACTGTAGTGATTCTGTGAGGTCACATTGGTGACGATATCAGTGAGATCTAACACACACACACACACACAAATAGACAACAGACTGCAAAGAAGTGCACAGACGCACACGCTCTCTTACAAACACACACACACACACACACACACACACACGCATATTGGCTGCAGTGGTGATGGATGAGGGACAATCAGAAAGAAGAAACTGTTCAATAAAGTTGTTTTGTTTTGAATGTGCTCTGTCCCCAGCTGCCAACTGTTTACGGACTTAATATGACAGTGTGTGTGTGAAGAGCATCTGGCACTAAGGAGAATGTTTCCTGTTGTGGAGAGAAAAAAAGAAAAGGAAAAGGACAGACAGAAGACGGTCTTGCAGCTCATCACATGCTGGATGCCAAAAGCAGAGCTACACAAATAGCTTAATGGAATCACACTTAAACCTTTCAGTGAATCCTCTGTATCAGTAGCCAGCGTGTGTTTGTGAATGGTTTATGTTCATGTTCTCTTACAATTTTTTTTTTTTTTACTATTTATGCTTCTGTGTTTAAGGTGAGATAGATGATGATGAAAAGCCCACTGTGTACCAGTTGTGTTCTGTTTCCGTCTAGTTTATTCCTGTTTTGCTAATCCATTAATCAATCCTAACTTAAAGCCTCACACCATTAACAAAACCATTTTTCTACAGTATGTTGCTTTACTTGGATGTTTGAGTTTTAGTGTGACACTTGAAGGGTGTTTTCACATTTATCTGCTGAAGAGGGACAGTATATCTGCGCTCATCTCAAATCTTAGTTTAAGAACTGTACACACAAACAGGATTTGGTGATCTTGATTTGCCAATCATGGTCTCCCATGCTACAAAGTCTGATGTAGAAATGGCAAGCCTCCTGCGCACATGCACTGAGAATCAACCTTCCAGTGAAGTAGGAGACATCTTGTGATCAGCAGGTAAAACTTTTAAAACCAAAAAATATTTGCACGTTCATAGACTTTTAATTGAGGGAGGAGTGAGTGTGCCTCTAAGGCCCAATCCCAGGGTTTCACCTATATTCATTCTGCAACCAAGCACTGCACAGCAGAGTCCTGAAGAGTCCAGGTTGGGTAACAGCAGGTAAAAAGCTGTGTAACGGGTAAAAATACGTATATATAAATATTGTAAGTACAGCGATCAAAGTTTGTAGCCCAAGGATGAGGTGGTAGCATACATTGAGTTTAAGACACCCAAGGTGTGTAGGTGGAGGTGTTTTGAGGTTTTATGGTGGTGGAAGGAGCTAAAATGTTTCCTGACCTGGCAGTGATTGCTTTGAATGTTTTCGCCATCCCAGCATCTAGCACAGCCAGTGAAAGAGACTCTTCCTCTGATGGATATGTAATTCATAATCTTAATTTCCTTTGTAAATAAATCACTTTAATTTTACCAAAAACATCTGGCTTTATGCTGCTTCCCTTTCCCCCCCCATGAGCTGGGTCGTAACGTACTTGACTATGTAAGTTACCCTTGCCATAAAAGCAGGGCAGTTGAGTGTCTTTGAGTGTCTTTTATCTAAACTGCTGAGGTCAGTTAAACTAGTGACAAGAAAATAAAGTTAAGGGTAGGTTACTGGTTCCAAAGAGGCTTGGTAGTGAGCGACACACTAACATTGTGACAGACTTGGTGGTCTTGTGTTTTTAGCTGAGCTAACCACAGAATATTTGGTTAAAGCAGAAAACTGATGCAGTTTTGCGTTCATTGTTCCCTGTGTTAATGAAAACTCAACCCCTGGCACCTGGTGTTCTTCACCACTGTTTAGGAGAAAGGAAACAACTGGAGTAACAGGCAAACCAGCTTTAAGAGTTACAAATTTCCTTTTTTAATTTAGTGCTGTGTGTAACTCGTGCCCATGTGAAGAGTGGTTCATGTGGATTTAGAAAAACAACTGATATATATTTGTGAAAAGTAGTTTAACTGTTAAATATTAAGAGAAAGTGTAAAGTGTTAAAATTGAAAACAGAATTTGGTGTGGCGGTAGGTGTTAGAATGAGTGCTTCGCTGCCAAAGCAATCAACCTTGGCAAAAACACTGCAATCTCATTTCTTAATTTTACCCCTTTGTCCCTCAGAATGGAGTTACAAGGGGTGGTGAAATCTTCCCCTATGACATGGGACAACACTTCAAGACCCTGATACGCCATCAGTAGTCACCAATGGCGTTTATGCAAGCAGACATGACAATGGCAAGACTTGGTAGTATCACAATGACATTTAAATGTAACATTAGATACTAGCTAGTAAACTACAGAGACATTAGCATGCTAGCAATTTTTTTTTGTTACTGTATGCTTGTTGTAAAGGGTCATAATACATTTAAACAACATTATACTAAAATAATACAATCGTTTTCATATTATTAAAATCTTTATTAATGAAGAAAATACATTTGTGGGTTTCGTTTGTTGCTTGTGCAGCCATAACACACGGTTTGTAGTGTGCCTCTGAAAAACCTCTGTTTGGAGGGCCATGTAGCCCCAACATCTCACCCTACCTTTCTATCCCAACAAGAATCAGGACACCCTAACCCTGGTCATGGATGCGCAAAATGGAAGGGAAATGAAATGAATGGAAGTGTTAGGGGTGAGGGGTGAACTGGGATTGGGCCTCAGAATTCTTAAGCAGTTCATTAAACAACTAATTTGATTGGTCATACATCTTTAAACCTGTCTGGAGGAGATATTCACAAAACATGTTTCAGGTAAAAGCACAAGTAAAAACTGTGTACACTGACTATCGATGCTTATTTACATAACTTTTGTAAAATAGATTGTTCACTTTTGTCCACAGTATACACAGAATATGATCTGTCTTCAATAATTAACTTACTTCATTAAATTGTGTTGTTGTGATATTCACACACTTTCAAAGCAAAGCAGAGTAAAGAAGAGTAGGAGACCCCCTGGAAGAGCAAGAGAATGGGAGGGAGAGGGGAGAAAGAGAGGTGTGAAAAGTCTGGAAGCAGAAAAGAGCATCTTTGTTTCAAGCATTAGTTTCAAGGCACTAGCCAGCTCTGCGGGCGTATGCTTGTTCGTGTGTGAAGAAAATGACTGAAAAACTGTCGTTTTATGTTGCATGTGTGAGTGATTGTGTGTATGTGCTCACAAAATGCCTTTACAGAGAGCCAACACAGCAGGTGGATGTATACTTGTTATATCGCGGAATTTGTCTGAATATGACTGTATGTCACAGAAAGTCTTTGTGACTTTGAGTAAGTGTGCATGCGTGTGTGTGCCTGTGTGTGTGTGTGTGTGTGTGTGTGTGTGTGTGTGTGTAGAGGTGGTGTAATGTCTTTGTTCTACAGCGAGCACAGACATTAGCAGACAACACCAGATGGTGGGCTAAAATGAGACAACGGAAGAGGGGGAGGAAGATAGACAAGATCCTTCCATCATTTCATCATCATCCTTCTTCTGTTTCCTCTCCGTTAACACCAACAAGCTGGCAAAAGCCTTTAAATCAAATCATGAAAAAAATAATAATAATTTATAGAAACTGTAGCCGTATCACTGTTTAAAGTCGGCTGCAACATGGTATAAATGTTTGGAGCTGTGCATAGTGTTTTGTATAAAACAATATTAAAGTGGAAATAGACACGTTTTTTGCTTTAACTTATCATTATGAAATAAATGTTGATTGCACAATCTAATGGTTATAGAATAATGACACCATCTGTGTTAAGACTGGTGAGAAAAATGTGTTGTTTTTTTAATTTACACTATTAAAAAATCTTGAGATATGATGACTGCTCACAGTCATCCACATTTGCATCACTGCATCAACATCAACAGAAAAAACCCACACAAAATAGTGTAACCCTTTTTCCACTCTTAACGATGGTACAGTTTTTCCGTGGTATTTAAGCAACCTCATTCCCAATGATGGGAGATGGAGATGTGCAATGTTATCCTCAGCAAAGACTGACCAAAATACAGACTGCACCTGGTAGCAAATTACTATAAAAATTTTAGAATATGAAAAAACCATCAGAGGCTTGACAAAATGACAAGGCAAATATCAGTCTTAAAGTGAGCACCAGGAGTTTGACTTCCAAACCCAGACATGTCTGCACTCGGCCGTCCTCTGAGGCAGCAAAAAAGTGCAAAATTGGCACAGTTGTGGGAAAGTCGATGTGTGTGAGTATGTGAAACAGAAACCAGGAAGTCATGCCAGTTAGTAGGGTGTAAAAATACTACCAGGCTTATGCTTGATTGTGAGGTGTGAAAATACAAACACTGTGTGAAATCCATTGCTCTCTGTTTTGAATACTTTTTATTTGCACAGCTAACCAACAAAATGTATTACCCAAAACCCTACTATGGGCAAATCAGTGCTCAGCAATAACAGAGAGCATCTTAAGCCGCAAATGTGACAGCTTATGTGCTTTTCCATACTCCATTAAGGTGACAGACACATTCAAGATTCATTTTAAGTAACAAGCAAAATCTTCGACATAGAGGCTTAGCTTGAAAGCACATGACCACACTGCTAAGACACATTTCTGACCTCTTCCTTTCACCCTTACCTCACCCTCACCCTGTTAAGTCCTTCTTTCGTACACTCACTTTTATCCCCTCCACATATTTGATTCTTTGCCCGCCAACAAGAGTTGACGCAAGGTAACCGAGGAGAAAAACTCTCACCACTGAAACAGCTGGTAATGGATGACTCCCACTGTCCTTAAATCCCCCCTTTCCACGTACACACACGCAAAATTTCTATCAAGGAGTGCGTTCACAGCTTCACTGTGTTGAACTGTAATTGCACTTGTTCTTCAAAACTGTTGTGACTGCTGTAAAAACACCAATCAGCCATTAATTAGACAGAGGTGAATTCTATTGGGGCGTACTGTCTGTCAGAAAGAGAGGGTGAGGGCACGAGAGAGACATGAGGAGGGAGGCAGACAAAGAGAAAAGTCTGTTGATTGAAATACTGTGTGTACAAAAACTGCAAAATGTTAGATAACAGAGACAACCTCTCTGTCATCACTCCCACACATACCAAACTCACTCAAGACATCCCTTACCAACAAAGGTGAACTATAGCAGTGGTGTAAATAAGTACGATACTTAATTTTCTGTTGTTTCCTTGTATGAAAAAAACACCAAAGCCAAAGTGGATTTCTTGTTCCATTTCCTGTTTGTACGCCCAAATCATCAGTCTTTATATCATCATTCCCAACATCCATCTACACGCACGCATTATCTACCTAGAATGATGTATCAAACTGAGCTAAGCATGCTTATGAGAAACTGCATTTTCCACATGTAATTTATCAGATCTCACATTAAAACTGTAATGACGAGTAAAACCATCTATTTTTCATAATCATACTTCACTGCAGGGTGATGGGGATGTAGCCTCATCAGTCTGCCTTTCGACCAATACATCTCCTTTATGCATCTTTCAATCTGTCCTATTTTGCCTCAATAGAATTTGCATTTTCATTCATTTAAATTCAGCAACAGCAGCAGAAACTTTCTTACATATTAACAGTGTATTAGGATTATCTCCGACAACTCCTTAAGAGCAAGGAAGACACTGTCTCCAATCTAAAAAACAAACTTCTGACTTAACGTAATACATTCACGATCACTAGTAGAAGGTGATTTAAATACAGATCAGCTCAAATTTAACCCAACATCATGATATTAGTAATAAAGCTTTGATTATTTAAGCAAAGAACTAAGGCTTCATGGTGCTTTCACCAATAAACTGCAATAAGCCTGTCTTTGCATTAAGGCCTCAGTCTTTCTTTCATTACTTTACTTTCCACTAATTTAAGATACTGCTTCAGTTTCTTGTCCATGACAGAAACAAGTCATTAACAATACAAAATACATTTCAGTGCATACACACACACACACACACACACACCCCATACACAGTTGCAGGCACACATCCATAAACTTACACAAACACCAGCAGTGTCCTTGAAGTGTTGTTTGGTTTAAGCAGCCCTCTAAATAGACAATTCAGAGGACAATACTTTACCTATGGGAGACATTCCGGTGTACTTTTCTATGCACAAGGACAATACTCAGACATTTATATTCCTGTGGCGAACAAGTAAGTGCTACTGAGTAAGCGTGTCTATGAATAATATGGGACCAAAGGGGAGCCCGTCTCCTGACTGGGTGAGTGATGGTACCCAGTGAGTAAAGTACCTAACATGGTCGAGTTGTACAGCAACTGGCTCAAAGTTAAACTGTTGTGTTAAAGTTGGCAAAAAATAAAACCCACAAAAAACGTAACTTGCCATTTTGTGCAGTTCTTTTGGACGTGTAAACCTGGTAATCAAACTTTGGTGCAGACTAAATAACCTGACTGAGACTGCCTGTCAAAGAGTCTCAGTTTGCATCCAGTCAGACTCAGGTGTTGTTAGTCTGTGGTCTGAAAGCAGACTATTTTGTGATATTAAAAAGATTTCAAAAGCTTACAGGTGAAATGTAAATAATTTTGTAACCACTGTAGCATCTATGTGCATCAACACCCACTGTAAGTGAGTGATTTTTTTCCCTTGATCAATCAGTCATTCAAAAGCCTGTTATGCATTCAGAAAACTCTAATGTGTATCCCCAGTTTACAGCAAAAATCTATTTCGGAGCTATAAAACATCTTGATTCACTCCCCCTGGGAACTGGCTACCACAGCACCTTAGAAGCTGAGTTTGGGGCGTGTAACAGTAAGGAGGTAGAGAAACATAATGAGTACTGCTGTAGTAAAGAGGTTTTGAGTAAACACAGGTAACAGTGTGATGAGGGGAGATATTCAGCAACTCGTGGCTAGCACACAGAGAAGACTGCCACTGAGTTCAGACATGCGCACAAGGAAAAACACTGGACTAGATACAACACTTACAGGCAAGTGATACTAAATGTTAACACATGTACACACTCCAACACATTACTCCTTTTCCTGTCTGCAGATACAGAATTTCCTATGGGGCTCAAGGTTGCATGCATAAGTGTGTGTGTGGTGTAACTTCCTGGCAGCCATTGAGGAAACATCAGTCAATAAGAGCGGAAAGAGACACAAAGGGAAAAGAGGCAAAAAAAAAAAAAAAAAAAAAAAAGAATAAAATACAGTAAGAAGGAAAAAAATGAACCAAAGGCATGACTGATGGGTGGAGAGGAGACGAGCAAAATAGGCCAAATGAAAAGTGGTGGTCTTATGATATTAGAAGAAGAATTAAAATTGTTGTAATTCTGTTTGTGCTAGCGTGGATGGATATGTGTGCAGAGGAGAGACACCTCAAAGCTACAGGAAAAAATGAGAGTTAATAGTTGTAGATGATAGGAATGAGAGGATAGAAAAGTTGCCTTGGAGCACTCTTCAACAACCCCCATATATATATATATCCGCTGTAACACTTTTATATCAGATCATATCATCATATAATTTTTTTTAAGGTCTACAAGGACAAAAAGTTGTTGTTTTTTTCCCAGGTATTTAGAGGCCCTGACACACCAAGCCAATGGTCGGTCCGTTGGTCAGCATCTGTTGCCATAGTTGGTGCAGTGTATCCCGCACCGTTGCCCCTCAATAGTCCCCATCATCCCCCATTGGCCCCTGTCAGCTTTTCTTTGGCCAATTCAGCATGTTGAATCAGCTACAGTGATAGTGATGGCAACAGTGAGGGTAACAGCAATGGCAATGACAATGTCGACAGCAATGGCGACGGCAACTGCATCAGTGACGACAGAGCCTGCCATTGAGCTGAACTGCTGGCTGTTCAGCTTAGCGCACTGGACGAGAAACTGAAGTGAGGAAAGTAAACAAAGAGCTAAAGTCAAGAGGGAGTGAGATCAAAACAAACATTGAGCAAAGTGTCAGCTCAGGCAGGACATGATGTCAAACTAAGCTCACATCCCAGCTACATCAGCTGAACTCAAACAGCCCAATCAACTGATGGAGCAGCTGATTGATAAAAGGGAGTCAGCTGATAGATCTTTCTACGCAACCAATTGGCAAATCTCATTCAGGGCACCCTATTTAAACTGCTCTGGCAGTTTCCATGTAGGTGCATGGAAGGGCAGACAGGTGTGCTCTCTGCCTTATGGCTTCCCACGCAGGCGCATGAAAGAGGCTTTCTGCACAGGCCTGAGGAAAGGCAGAGAGGCCCCAGAAGAGAGCCATTCCGCCAAATATAATACTGCAAAAGGAAATAAAGTTCTCTTTCGACGTAAGTGTTCCTGACTGAAATGTTACAAAAGGTAAGATTATTTTTCTTTAACCCCTGAGCTCTTTATCAGAAATGTGTCTTGATGGTTTATGTTATTCTTCACTGGCACACAGTGCTTCTTCCAGTTTTCCTTTTTTGAATAACAATTCAGACGACTGCTGTCTTCTGGTGTGGAGAGTTATTTCCTCTTACACAGGCGCAGAATGTATGTGCTGGTTGGCCGTTGGCTATAGTCTTTGTGTGTTCATGTGCAACTTTTTGGCCAAGACATGGTGCTGTCAGGCGACGCAGCAGGGGGCCTTCATCATCACTAGTTCTCTGAAGTCAGTTTGGTGTGCCTGAGCCTTCAATGGGACATATGTTGCAAACCATCTCTTATGTAAGAAGGGAGATCAAAACCAGCAGGTATGACTCCATTGGCAGGTGCTTACTTGTTTTGTTTTCACATACACTGGGGGATGAGACGACCAGATTACACATACTGTATATGATGTTGGAAACATGCAAATCCACTGTGAATGTTTCAGTCCTCCACAAGCAGCGAAAACTTATGTTAAGCTGCTAGCCAAGTGGTGTTCAGTGTGATTTTTTATGTATTGGTGGGCTCAGATTCAGTCCTGTCAGACTGTTATAAGAGGGGATGTATCAACATTTCGTGAAGTTCTGTTTACTGTGTCAGTGTTTGCCATCGTTTGTTATGATGATCACTATTCTACTGACGGCTGATCTCCTAAAAAATTCCCAAGCCAGAATGTAACTATGTTCTGTGGTGTTAATATGACAACCAGCAACCATGCTGTCATGCCGTTAGCTATGTCAATAACTGCACAGTAAACAATGTTTTCATATAGTGATTTTTATATTTATTTCTTTATTTAAATGTGGTCAAATCTTGCGGCTCCCTGAGGTGCCTTGAGGACGGGTCGAGCTCCCACTTTGGGAACCACTGCCTGAGAGAACATCTTTCAGAAAACAGGATGGGTAAAGAGCTACAGATATACTGCACAACAAATGTGAAAGCAGAAGGAAAATATTTCAATGAGGAAAATGAGTCATTATCTTGAAGAGCAAACAGCAGCAGGCTGAGAGGAAATAACAAGAAATTCAGAAACATTATATTTTTGGCACATGTAGCTGGAAAAAGTATGAAGAGAACTATAATTTGCATCAGTGCATGCATAGCAGTTAATCATGCAAAGTCGGAGTAAAGGAAAAAGCATGGAAAAATAGAAGGAAAATGAATAAAATAAGTGTTTATTAATCACACTGTGTTAAAATTCAGCATTAACAATGTGCCAATGAAAGACTGGCACAAAATATTACCAATGTCAACTTACAGATTTACAGTGGGCTCATTTGATTCAATCAGAATGGAGTTCTATAAAACGTTACATGATTGCTTGGTAGAACATTATTGGACAGGGAAGTGCACCATTTTTCAGATTGTTCAGAAAAGCCCTCAATTACATTTGTGGTTAATGTCTATAAAGAAAAGCCTTCCTATAGGTTGCTGAGCTGTGCATCATCCAGGCAAGCCTGTTGATTGGACCAAAAATTGCAAAATTAGAGTGAGTTGAAAATATGAAAACAAAAACTGGTGATGCTAATGTGTGTCCGGCTCTCTTTCTCACTGCCTTGTTAGAAAAAAGTAGTAGGAAACCGTTGCCAATCAACCGCAAACTCTTAACATTGGCTGACAATACATAGCATCGTGATTGGTTCTTACCATCTCTCGAGGCAGGAACATGTCCTCCTGCCGTAGGACCACAAGACACACACTCTCTCCCTGTCGTGTGCTGCGCAGCATACACACCAACTCCTCTTGGCCCACACCTGTGATATCCACACCGTTGACCTAAACACATACACACACAATCAGCATAACTGCCATTTTGCCTTGTTAACCTTATGTTTTTTCAATGTCTCACACCTTTTGTAGTTTAATAAAATGCTCAATGCCGGATTATAGTAATAAAATGAGCATATGCCCCTTTTTTTTAAATGCATGAGTTGTATAACAATCAGCTGTCTTGTACCTCAAGTATGCGGTCTCCAGACTGCAGGCGTCCGTCTTTGACAGCGGCTCCACGTGCCAGAATGTTTTTGACTAGAATAGGGCCTGGACCATGCACTGAAGAATCTCTGGTTACTACAGTAAAACCAAGACCTTCAGGACCTAAACATACAAACAGAGATATGTGATAGAGAATTGAGAGGTGAGGTGGAATATACAAGCATCAGTAACACTCCCGGGCCTTTCTCCACACACAAAAATCCTGTATAGCTGTGTACTCCCTGTCTCTAAATTTGTCTTCCACAGGCTTCAAAAGTTAAAAAAAAATCTCCTATCCATCCTCCCACACACACACATCTTAAACTAGTTCTGAGATGTTCAACACATTGTTGTTGACTCAGCTCCTGACTACATATTGTAAGTATGATAACTTAAAGCCTTAGGAGACTGTGTGTGTGTGTGTGTGTGTGTGTGTGTATCACTTTAAACCCTTTAGCTATAGCTGGTGCTACAGTATCTGCAGGTGTGAAGGTTTTTTAAAAATGGGTTCAGGTTTGGGGCATGGAGGAGGAAAATAAAAGGAAGGGATGAGGAAAAGGTAAAAGAGGGATGAGTGTAACACAGCGGAAACGGGAGTGAATGTTCTGGAAAGAGACGTGATGAAGATTAAAATAGTAATCAGTCGAAAACACGTGTGCACGCACGCAAACATGCATGCATGAACAAAAAAAAGACCACACACGGACAGAGAGACTAGTTGTGTGTTTTATAGACCTCATTTAGTGTGGTCTCTTTAGCAGAGCCAAGTCAGCAGTTTGGTCCAGTATGAATTCATATCAGCAGAAATGAACAGATCAATAAAGACTTAATAGACCCTGAAGAGAGGGAATCAGGAAGATGGAGAGAGAAAGGGTGAGAGGAAGGAGAGTCAGCCAGAGAACAGAGAAAGGAGGCTTTATAGAAATAAGCACAATTTTGGGCCAACAGCAAGAGGGGAAAAAAGAGGGTCAAGTATATACTTAAAAAGAACGCAAGAAATAAAGAGGGTTAATGATGCACATTGAGGAACCCTATAGAAAATCTAAATGATATATAAAATGTTACCATTTGCACACATACAGAGTGAAAAGAGTGTGTATCGTTCTTTTAAAGATAACTGAATTTTGAATATGTAAGCGTTGAAAACGAACAGAGTGAATTCAAATAACTGCATTAGAAGATGAAATACTGTATGAGAGGTGAGTTTTCTGAAATATTTCCACTGGTCATTTAAGTCACCAAGTAACATTTACGCAACACTACTGATCTGAAACCTCTCCGAAAAGACGCCCCTCTTTGTATGAGTGAGGCTCTGCCCAATAGCCAGGTGATCCTCACCTTTCTTAAGATCGATCCTCAGTCTTCGTCCTCCTCTCTTATTGGTCACCAAGCTGGAGAGGGCAGGACTTTTCTTATGGAGGGGGCTCTCACTCCTCCCCTTGGGTGTCTAGGTGGAGAATGTGGAACATTTAGGTATATTTTACAGCACAAAAACACAATAAAAAGTAAGGCTACAAGATAGGTTTTCAATAGCAGCTTGGTGTTTTAATTACCCCATTTTGTCACATTCTTCTTGTACCATTTTTAAACCCTCTAAACTCTGTGAGTTGTTGACTGAAGCACTTTTATTCATGAGACATTAGAAAAACTTTGAGAGGAGTGATACAGTATTTGCTAAAGCAACGTAATAGCCTGTTACATACAAGTGAAAATAAGTCATTTTTAACATCCTCCTCATTTTAGGCATTGCTTATAGGGTGAAAAAGGTCAAATGTGTCTTTCATGTCTGAAAATGATCCAGACACACAAATACAAATTCAAAATGAAGTATTGTAAGATGCCATCAAAGCTGTGTTGTGCCAAACCAGAAACACATGTTGAGCCCTGCCAGGAGTTTATGAAAGTGTTCTCCATCGTCATCATTACAGAATCACAGATAAACTTTTTTTCTCCAATAAAATAAGGTGATAATCAGCTGTTGCTAAGTAACTGTTGCCTCTAGTGCCAGCTGTTTTTCAAATATAAGCCCTGTCCCCATGGTGATGGTGACGACACATTTACATGTGTTTAAATAAGTAAGACATAATAATTCTCTGAATAAGGCGAGAATCAACTAAGAATAATGAGGGATTGACACTGTTTCTACAAACTGAACATATCCACACAGAAATCATCATCATCAAAGTCATAAAAGAAGGCTGAAATAAAGAAACAGTGCAATGGAAAGGCTGAAAATAATTGCCTTGGTTAATATTTTGGCCCAAAAACGTAATATTATGGCATTTAATGCCTTCAAATAATTCTAAATTGCAGTTGATGAAAACCGCAGAGTTGTTGGAAGGAGAAAGGCTCGGGGAGGCTTGTATGTTTGGCTTATATGTCCTCTGAGAAAGTTGTACAAGAA
Organism: Epinephelus lanceolatus; assembly: GCF_041903045.1. Taxonomy (NCBI): domain Eukaryota; kingdom Metazoa; phylum Chordata; class Actinopteri; order Perciformes; family Serranidae; genus Epinephelus; species Epinephelus lanceolatus. The sequence goes on from NC_135747.1 coordinate 13,683,852, forward strand.
GCTGTTATTTAGCTGTGTCAGGAACACTGGAGGCAAACAACTTTTAACTGAATCTGTTTCTTGCTGTTAAAACTCGGTGTGGTAACGTAGGATAATTTGAATGTTTACACAATGAGTTGCTTGTTTCTTGATATTCAAAGTAAAAACACTGTCTTTTACCTCCCTCTTCCTGTCCAGTCAGGCAATATTTTGGTATCTACAATGTCTCGGATATCACAGGTCAACTTGGAGCAGAGATACTTACACCTACAGCCGGTTCCATAGTGGCAGCTTCCTCCGCCAGTCTCATGGCTGGATTCTCAGGGGGCTTAAACACGGGTTTGGCTTTAATAGGTGGAGGTGGCTCTTTGGTCTTGGGGATTCGGGGGCTGCCGTCAGGACCGGCACTGCTGCCAAACAGCTGACCAATCAGACTCTTCTCATAGCGTTCTCTGTTGGAAGAGGGAACTACTTCCAAGCGGACCACTGGGGAGCGCATTGCCTGACGGAACAGTTCCTGGGCTCTGGGAGGGAACAGGGTAGGGAGGGAGGGAAGAAGAGACAGGGAAGTGTGGTAGAGAAAGAGACACAGAGAAGTCAATGATTGGTGCAGGGGAGGAAAGGAAACAGTAGAGAAAATTTTGCTTGACAAGTGGTGAAGTTTTAAGTAAAGTTTGATAATATGCATTCTTCATATGGCACGCATTTACCATTAAAACTAATCATGCCATTAATCACAATTGCATACAGTGTGTGGTTATCAATCTCTGACAAGCACAGTAATTATCAAAGGATGTATAACTCAAAAGAAAGAAAATAACAGATGCACAGTAAAATCTGATTACAAATGGCAAATTTAAAAAGTAATTATTATAAATGGGGTGTTCAGTTTTCAAAAATTGTAAGACAGAAAAAACTGCAACACACTGTATCATATCTCAGGCTCATATATCTTTACTAAACTGATTTCAAGTGATCGTCGATTCAAAGACTGATGAGTACCACTGTAATTAACCATTGTTGGGCATCATTGGCAATCATTTTACAAATAAATCCAACTGATTATCTCTTAAATGTCAGAAATAATGACAGCAGTCAATAATCATATTTTAAATTCACAGCACTATAAAATATAAAAGTAGAAAATCTGTATGTTTGAGAGGCTGAAAACAAGCTGCCGACTACAGCTGGACAAGGTACATTTCGTGATTAAGATGTTGAGTTTGAGTTCTCAGCAAGCCAGATTGTGTTTTTTTTCTTTTGATTTGTGTACATGTGGGGTCAGTAGTAACTGTGAAAGCATGGTGTGATATGTTTGTTTTGTTGTCATGCTAAAAGCTTTGATTTGTTTAGTATGTGAAGCAGTGTACATCTTGCAAGACTTTCACGAAATCTGATGATAAAGTGAAACCAAATTGGATCAAATCAAATAGATTGAATCAAACACAGCATGAGCACTCAAAACACTTGGACCGAGTCCACAATTATACAAATATTTTTTTAAATGTAGTTTTTTCTCTCTGTTTTGGCCTTTTGTCCACATGCAAACTGCTTTTTAGGTCACTGAAAATTAACTTTTTGTAAAACTCCTTCTAGGATGAAGATGTTTTGAAACTCAGTTTTCAGTGCTGTCTTGTAGACAGGGAAAACTGAATTTTGTGTGTGTGTGTGTGTGTGTGTGCGTGTGTGTGTGTGTGTGTGGGGGGGGGGGGGGGGGGGGGGGGGAATCAACATGGCTTTAGCATTATGGTTTTATCACTGGCTGTTGGTTTGGCAAGCTTTGGTTCTTCTGTGTTTTTTTTTATTATTGTATTTTTTTTTTAAAAAGTACTTGTGTGGGTATTTTTATTTTCTTTGAGAACGAAGGAGGACATAAAAGGTTTTCAAAAAGACCTGTGTACGTGTGGTTTTGGCCTAAAAATTTCCTAGTACTGTATAAATCTGAAAAATCATGCATTAACATATTATTAATTGTAGATCTTTATCACCTAAGTTGCATTATACTGTATATCAATATCTAAATCACTTAACTTCCATCTATTTCTATTTTCCCACTTGTCAGTGATTACTTCTGGTGGGTGACTGTGTCTGCCACTGAGTATTTGTCTTCATTGAGCAACGAGATGAACTGAAAGCGGGACAGAACAGGAGATGCAACCCAGAACAATGACACCTGTACAGTACAGCCGGCCATTATAATCTCATGAGCTATGAAAGAGATCATTTTGCAGAGAATTAGTTTATATCAGATTATGCTAAGTAAATTAGGGGGACCATTGTGTCAGAGGCGATCGGTGCACACCATCATTCACCTCAGATAACCGACAGAGAAAATCCAGTTTATTTAAATTCTATTAAATTACCCTCCTTTTATTTCCCGCCTACATTATTATTAGGGGTATAATTATCATGAAGATTCTGAAACTAAAGACTATGTTTAGAAAGTCATGTATGAAGAATATATGTACAGTTTTTAATAATCAGATAAGCAATAACAGTACTTTAAAATGTTATATTAATAAAACAGGAAGACTTACAACATAAAGCTGGTGATAAAATGGCATTGTGAGGAAGTTCCTATCCTTATTAACCAATGAATCACCACAGGAAGTCAACTTTGTATGTCAAGTATATGCACTGAACATTTATAACCAACTGAATTTGCTTCTTATCCTCTATGTATTATAAAGATAGTCATTCAGCCTTTTTAAGACTGAGGCTTCCAGCTAATGCACCTCTTAAGTCTTACTGCATGTCTCTAAACACCACCTGTGAATACAGTGATGTTGGGCGTTAAAGAGGTTAAAATGTAAAAAGCTCTGTTTTAATTTAATCCACCAAACTCCAGGAGCAGACAAACAAATTGAGAAATTCCAATAAATAATAAATTAACTGGTAAAAAATACTTATTTGTGTGTAAAAATGATCAATTTGCTTGTATAAAGTATAAGAAATTATACCCCTTTTGCATGCCAGTGATAATATTATTCTCAAAGAGCCAACTTCTATAAATGGTGCACTAAGTAAGAATGGTTTATAAGTAAGTGTGAGCATGTGTGTTTAGCAATGGGTGGTCATCTCCTCTTCGCTCGACTCAGACAGATTTGCATACTTTAACCATTAGAAGCACCAGGCAGTCTGAGCAAGTGCTTGTGCCACACCTTGCTCAATGACACCTGTAGTGATTTCCATTGTATTAAGACCACAATACAGTACAATGAAACTAGATGAGAAAGCTGTGTGTGGTGATGTGTGTGTATAGGGACCACTGTGCACAGATGATATCATTATTGTTCCTGATTGGACAATGTGTACAGGCACATTTGTGTAAAAGAGACATTCTGAACAAGCAGGCCACCTCAATACAGCTGCCAAGCTGGGACAATGGAGGTTTGTAAGTGTGTGTGTGAGCGTGTGTGTACATGGCACTCACAGGGATCAGTGGACTTTCAGTGGCCTACTTACACATATTTCTCTGGACCAAGCAACACATCTCAATACACCTGCCATGACAGAACAATACTGGCAAGAGTGTATGTGTGTGTGTGTGTGTGTGTGTGTGTGTGAGATCACGCTCAATCCTGTCAGTGTTAAGAAAGGGCCTGTCTATATCACAAACAAGGTTAAAAAACATTTTTTTACATCTGCATTTGTTCACATGTATATGGATATGTGTTTTAAGTTGAGTGTATACAAAAACTGCCTGTGTGTGTACTGGTGTTTGTGAGTGAGTACACTCTGGACTACACACCGGTCTTTGAACAATAGGTGCAAACCCCTCCGGTGATAATCCGTTTACCTACAGTACAGCATAAAATACCTCTCATATAATCTCATTACCACACTATACACTGGACAAGGACTATTGTGTGGACTGTATAGACATTGTAATGTGCTGTAATCATTATAACATCCGCATCAGTCCTTGTAATCTGCAGCAATCTCTTTTACAGGTGTGTCTTTTGTCATTTTAATGCTCTGTAATCATGTTACATTATCAGATAGTCTCATGTTAATGTACTTCTTTTCAGGTGCTTCAGTGGTACACTAAGCAAACTACTGTGAAACATCTGGCCTCCAATGAATCTTGAACAAATCTTTCCTTAGAGGAATGAGGTGGAACGCACAGACACACAAAGGCCGGCTCTTACAGACATGCACACACACACACACATAGATAAATTTGTAAGCAATGCTCTTCAAACATCTGCCAAGTGTCTTTTCTGCTGTTCTCTGTGATGGCAGAGCAACAGTGATATAAGCCGTCTGACAATGGGAAGGGAGACAAGACACACAGAGGCAAAGACAGCAGGGAAACAGGAAGAAAAGACGGGCCAGGCCAGACTTCAAAAGGTTTTAGACATGAAATGCATCTACTCGTACACACACTTAGGGCTCCATTTTTACCTTCTGATAATGTTATGTAGGGGACACATCTTTTCATTTGCATTTATGTACAATCTGAAAGCTCAACTCTACATTTAAAAGGACAGATCACCTACATCACATATTTATGTGTGTCATATATTGCATGGTAGCAATGCAGACAATATAAATATGTATAAGCGTTGGAAAATTAAACAAAAATGTTTATATTCCTTTAAAACTGGGTGAACTGACCCTTTAAATATACAGGGTTAGCTCTCTACATTAACCTAAAATCATTGCTAGATTATACACTGTACGATGTTCCTGATTACATAAGTATGAATTTTGTATGCATTCATTTTATCAGAAAAGCGTGTGAGAATTCCAGCACCATGTTGTTATGTGATATTCATTCTGTTCTCTAATATCCTTGGGACGTGCTTTTGCAGCTATTAAACTCATTTCAGATGCATTTTCCACCTCCTCCGTCCAACCCACATTAACTGTGTTGCACTCACTGGCTGAATGTCTTGTCCATGAGGTCGGTGTTGTTGATCATGACGATGCATTCGTCCTCTTGAAACAAGCCCTCCTTTCTTGAGCGACTCTCCTCCTCCACTCCACGAATGTACAGACCAAGAGACCTGACAAAAGGGGGAGCAAGGAGAGGAAGATTGAGATATGGTCACATCACTTCTGCAGTTTTTTCTTTAAACCTTGCACACACAAATGCATGCATACACAAGCACATTCTTAGGGTGACTTTCAGTGTGCATCCCAGAGGACTCGTGTGTTTGATGGGGTAGCCCACTGAGACCATCCATATGGTTTACTTAGACACGGCTTTGTCAGACACACCCCCCCAACTGCCTGTTCGTGTACCGTTCTAGATCTCTATCAGTGCTTATATGATCCACCTTTAACTGATAAAAGCCAACCTGGGAGCACAGTGAGAGCAGAGTAACAAAGACATGACAGGCACATAAAGCGAGCAGACGTGTAGATCAACACATGATAAAGGGACAGATTCAAATGAACAGGCAGCCAGTAACATGCTAGTATAGACTGACAGACCACTTCAGTGCCCCTAACGTCAGCCTTTGCCCCACCAAAACACAGCTTAACAAAGCAGAGGTGATCACACTGACACCCAGAAGACTTCAGCTGCGAGAGGATGAAACTGGGTTAAGAGGTGAATGGGATGATGGTAAATGGTGGAAAAAGATGAGAGAGAGAGAGAGAGAGAGAGAGAGAGAGAGAGAGAGAGAGAGAGAGAGAGGAATTTAAGGAGGAGATTGGCAGGGTCAGGTGAGTCATGAGAACAGCAATAAAAGCTCATCCTGCTTTCCTTTAGGAAATCCCCATCCACTGTCTGACTGTCACACACCCAAAGAAAAGCCACGCATAGCTGTGCAATTTTTCTTCCTTTTCTTCTTTTTTCCATTGTGTGTGTGTGTGTGTGTGTGTGTGTGTGTGTGTGTTTGTGCGGTTGTCATGTGTGTACTGCAGCACCAGGGTCCAGAATTCCCCACAAATGCAGAAGAGGATTGGGAGAATATCATTCTAGGGTGTACTGTAGCTGGTAAACAGTCAAGACTTCTTGAGGTTAACTGGCAGAATTAGGACTTATGGGTATCTGTTCTGTGTGCATGCATTTTTGTACCTGTGTGTTTATGCGTGCACACAACTCACCGTCCACTGAGTGATGAGCTGTAAGGAACCACATGGATTCCCAGGGGACTGTCCTCTCCCTGGATTTCCACTGTTCTGGTCAGGCTACACACACATACACATGCACGCCACAAAAATCAAATCAGTGGAAGAAAAAAGAGATGCATTATATTAGTATATGAAAATACAATACAGTTACAAGTTCTGTGACAGTAAAACAAAGCACAGCTCTGATTTAGCACAACTATTGGGAAACAAAATTGCTGCCATTAGGCATTTTCAGACCGAAGGAACTTAATCATAGTTCTAAAACCCCCCTCTGCTGTCGTGTTAGCACTGCAAGAACTAGAAATCATAGTAGTCCTTAGAACGCCATATTGAGGCATTTTTAGCTCCTATTTCAGGGTAGATACTCTCACAGCAAAAGAGGAGCCATAAGTAATGTAAGTCTACGGTGATTGGTCCAGACACAAATGCAGCACTGGCAACTGCCATTTTTAAAACCTGTTGGTCAGCTGTCATCAACAGACAACACAAAACACAAACAGCAGCTTATAATGAGAAAAATGGAGGAAATGGACAAGTGGACTGATGTATGCACTCAGCACATATTGACAGAGTAAATTCAACACAATTTTGTGTAGTCCAAGCAAAAGTGACAGTGCTAAACCAACTGCTGACCAGCTTGCAGTATCTTACTTCAGTGTTCCTATTGGCAGTGCAAATGCAAACACAGAAAAGCCCTTGTTGGTATGTAGTTCTCAAGGGAACTCCCCAGTGGGTAGTTCCTCTCAGGGAGTCCTCAGAACTGTCTGATCTGAAAACGCCTAACAATGGACAAGAGGAGTGAATATAAACAGACCTGCTGTAGACTTCAAAAATGTACTATTCTGTTGTAATCATGGAAAGTGTTGGTCCCAGGATGAAGTCAAATCAAGACACAGATCCAAGGCATATTAAAGAACTCTGTTGATTTACTTCAGTTGTAGGTACTGTGCAAATGAGCTATTCATAAAAAAAATAAACAATGTTGAGAACCTTTATGTTTTGAATCCCACCAATGCATTAAGTTGCCAAGTCCTGTGGGAACTCTGTTAATCACCTAACACCAGCCTATCTCCTCTTTTTAGTGTTTGTTTTCAGAGACACTCTGCATAATGATTACCCAGCCAGGGACACATCTGTGACACAAGCTAACATTAACCAGAAAACACACAATACAAACCTGAAAACATGTAATGAATCCTCAATCATACACACATACACAGAACATAAAACATGATGTGGAGACAAAGTCAAGTAAGAAGGGACCATAAAACAGAGAAGGCAAGGTCTCACACACAAACACTCAGAAAATGATAAAAACACTCCTGAAAATCTGTCTCCTGAGGAAAAGTTTGAAGAGTGCTATCCTAGATTGACACATCACTTTCCATGGATGCATTCATTGTGCTAAAAATATATTTTTTGTCAATGTTAATCCATGTCTGTGTGCACCCAGCCCTTAGAGAAGGGAATGCCGACACTCTATTCAAAGTCAACAAAACTGCAGACTGCTCTGTCTGTGTGTGTGCGTGCTTATGTTTGTCAAAACTTTTTTTGTGCCATTCATCTCTATGGGTTTCTTCCTCTCTTTCAATCTCTCAGTGTCTGTGTCTAGTTTGGATTATTCAAGTGTGTGTCTGTTTTACATTCTGTCTGTGTTTTAATGTGTGCGTGTTGAAGTCTTTGTTTGTTTGATTAGTTTATCTATCAGAGCACAGCCATTAATCCTCCCCTGACCTTCTCCCTGCTCCCTGTGTGTGTGTGTGTGTGTGTGTGTGTGTGTGTGTGTGTGTGCGTGTGTGCGTGTGTGTGCGTGTGTGTTTTGTAAGCGAGTTTGTCTGAACTTTTTTTGTTTTGTACCCTTTAGTTCTACCCTCCTCTCTCTCTGTCTGTGTCTCTAACTCTGTCTGCTCGTTTTGTCTCCCTCTCTCTCTCTCTAGACCATCCATCCATCCCTAAACCCCCATGAACTGATAGCAGTACAGATGCTGATAAACTCCACAGAGGAGGGTGGTTGATGATGGTGGGTGGCAACAGGGGAGAGATGTAAAGTTCAAAAACAAGTTCTCCCTGGCTCTTTGTCTCTGCCCCTCTCTCTCCTTCACACACACACTCACACATAAAGCTGATGCTGCCTCATAGTCACTCAGCAAATTTGAGTTAATCCAGACAATAGGAAACAAGGGACTGCACAAGAAAGGAAGGCAAAGGCAGAGGAAAGATGGCAGAGGGAGCGTAAAAAGTAGGAAAGGATATATGGAGAAAGGGTAGGAAGGCAAGGATGTAGGAAGGGACAGAGAAAGTGATGTTATTAGTAGAGACGAAGGTGAAAGGGATTAAGAGAATGATGGTAGTGGATAGGTAAAAAGATGAAGTAACACGAAAAACTACAGACAAGTAAGACTACAGTTTTGTCCGAATACCAAACATGTTTTGAGTATATTGGATTCACAATGAAAAAGTGGCAAAATTAAGTTTACTAAAAAATGTCAGCATGCATACTGCCTGCAATGCGGCTGACAGCTGCAAATGAAATTAATTTGTGTGTAGTGGTGGAAAATATGACTACATTTTTGGGAAGAAAATTTGCTTTGTTTTTCTGAAGTTTAATTTATATTTTGACTGATGTGCAACAGTAGCAGTATTGCATCATTTCCTGTTAGTGTGAGCAGTTAAGTATGCTGATTGCTTGTAAACTCTAAAGATTAGTTTAGAGTATACTGTATAGTTAGTATCTGCTATGGATTTCGGACACAGTGTAAGAGCTAGCAACTCTCTGAGGCCAATCTCAGAAACCATTGGCTATCAGTCCGACGACAATGGAAGCAACCGACAATAATCAGGAGATATGGTGTAGCCAGCAGATGTCCAGGCCAAATTGTCCTCTTCCGTGCACCGGTCATTTCGGGTAATCTCTTAAAAAGATTTCTGCATATGAATTCAGATACATTTTTTAAAAAGCTGATATAAAGCTTAACTGTTGTCAGACAATAGCCGATGGGTTCCAAGATTGCATTTCGGCTAATTTTTTTCCACATCTCTTCATGGACTGTTCAAATATGACGGATCAATAATACTTGGACTACAAACGGAAAACATAACACTACCGATACCAAAATCTGGTCCCACTGTCTAAAGACTCCAAAAACATATGCAGATATCCGTAAACAGAGATTACTTAAAGGCTGTGCTTGGGTGCAGTGGTACACTGAGCTAAATGCAAATGCCAGCATGACAACATGCTCACAATGACAATGCTACATGCTCATGCTCAGCATCTTGGTTGAATGGGAAAATTTTCCAATTAGCAGTGATGTGGGCGCAGACATTTTTCATTTCATTCACATTTCAAGTGTTTGTAGTGGTCTCTGTGGTCGTCATTGGACTACGGTGGCCTGTGGCTCAGAGTCAACTCACTGAGATGAGGAAATCAATTCACCAGTCTGTAAACTCTCCTCCTGCTGACTTCTGTTTGCTGGCTAGTCATTGTTTTCAAGGGGAAACATCAGTAAACATCAAGGAAAAGATGGAGATGTTTGGACAGCGCCATCTCTTTTCAGAGCAGAGGACTCTAGCTAAAACGCGGAAGGAGAAGTGTGCTTTACAGGGAATAACAACTAGTGTGACCGGGAATGTGATATATGGCTTGTTCCTGCTTGCTCTGATCCACAAGAGGAATAAACACTCTAGATCAAGCCATTCAGAGGCAGCTATAGAGCAGAGTTGCTGCCCGTGTTCAGATGGAGCTACTATGTGGCCATCTTGCTGAGGTCCAGATGTGTAAACAAACTACAGCGTATGCCCCCAGTGAAGCAACAAATGGAGCCAATCAGAGTCTGGAGCACACTGCACAACACCACAATCAACGTCACCAAAGACATCAATGAATTCCCTGAGACTGCGGTGGATTTGATTTGTAAAACAACAGAAGCAACTCTACTGAAAATTACAGTTCAATCATTTCACAACCAGCAACCATGGATGACCAGAACCATCCAGGATGCCATGCACACACACACACTACAGCCCGTCGGGAAACATGGACAATTACAAAGCAGCAGCCTACAATCAAAGAAAAGGCAAAAAAGACTAAACTCTAAGGCAAGTTAAAAAGCTGACAGGATAGCATTTCTCTAAAGTTGTACCTTGTATGATATCATATGACAAATAAATAACAGATTGAGTCAAAGTACAAAGTACTAATAAAGTTAATTTCATTGGTTTTGGTCATAACTAAAGTATCTGAAAGAGAACCCCCCTTAAATTAAGAATTCCATTATGTTATTTCCATGGCCTTGGAAAGTTCAACCACTGTATATGAAAATGAGATACTCTCCCTCTCTCAAAGCCAGAAACCAAAGAAGTAAGTCCCAAAGTTGTGATGTCATAGGGTATTAAGTCTGCAGCTGCTCCATAGACAATGAATGGGAGCCTAATTTTATGGACCCACTGCAGGTTTCTTTCTTTTCATACTCAAATGAGCTTTATTACATTGTAGTGATCTCAGTTGGGGAACAGAAAATGTACCCATATACTCAGAACATTCCCCTGGGTGCTCTCAGTGTCATCTTGAACATCTTTCCTTTTCACTCTCTATAGAGAAGCTCCAGACTTTTTACTGTACCCTATATGACATCGCAAATTAGGACTCTAGGTTTTGGATTTGGGAAAGAGTTGTTCATGTTTCTAGTATTTTTGGACTGCCTTAGACCATAGGAATAACATATATGAATTCCAAAAATGGGCTCCCTTTTCAAGTCAGGGGAAGATCAGTGTCATTAGGAAACATCATCTGGTAACCATGAATGTCTGAACCAAAATTGGTGCCATTCCATCAAGCACATGCTGAGATATTTCCCTGGGCAACTGAAAAGTGTGACCCAATGGTGGCACTAGATAAAAAGTCAGATGATCAACAAAATCATTAGGATTCATCCTCTTTGGACCAAAAATATTAGCAGAGAATTTTATGTTAATCCATCCAACAGTTGTGATATCTCAGTCTGGACCAAGGTGGTGAAAACACTGACCAACAATGCCACTCCTGGATTCAGACCAGTATCATGGCTAAAACTCACATGGGGCAAACAGGAAGAGAAAAGAGGAAGAAACAGAGAGAAAAAGGGAAAAGAAGGTAGGAAGCGAGGGAGGTCTGCAAGCAAGATATGGTGAAATGAAGGGAGGAGGAGGCAGTGAATTAATTAGACCAGGCTAATGAATAGCATTAATATGAGAGGAAAAATAACATCCACCCCTCCCTCTATCCCTTCCTGCTGTTGTGCCTCTGATCTCTAACACTCCCAGTAGAACAGACACACACATACACACACACACGCACACACACACACACACGAGTACTTGAGATCCATTTGCGTTTCCTTTTTTTAAATTTTTTTGTGTGAGATGTTTGACAGGCTGCATCACTGCAAAAAATGAAGTGGGGGTGAGAGAGAAACAAAATGGGTGAGACTTGAGAAAAGAGAGGGAGCGCAATGAGAGAACAAGAGACAGAGGAAAAAGAGCCAAACACACAGAGAGGGAGCGAAGCGGAGAGAGATGAAGAGAGCAGGTGTTCTCTTTATCCACCTGCCACTTCACTGATCCTCGCTATGAAAGACAGAAACACAGAGGAGAAATAACAAAAAAGGAGGATGTGCATTACCAAACCACTCTCTTCCTCTCAGTGCATTTCACCCTCTCAACCCTCTTCTTATTTGTCACCTCCCTTTCCCTCTTTCTCTCCTTTACTCTCTAGGCTTGTCTTCAAAGTGCAGAGCGCCACAGATGTAGGGAGTAAAGAGGATGAAAAGCAGTAAAAATGTATAATACTGCTAAAGGTTAATGTATGCAAATACACAAATAAACCCATCACAAGAGAAATTAAAAACACTAAATAGTAGTTCTTTGATGAATGAATGAGTACACAGCTTCATAAAAATAATAATCAAGTGTAGGTATACTACATAAATCTTCTCCTGTAAACACTGAGAGTATTTTATTAAAAGGCTATTAGCCATTGTGTGAAACGTAGGGGTAGGGAAAAATCAATATAGCACAGTATCGTGATTTTTTGCATGGCAATATTGTTTCAATACACAGATGCCAAGTACTAATTTTTATATTATATAAATTAATAACACTGCAAATACAAATTAAACTTTTGGTAGCCTACTGGAATGATAAAATTACTTGATTTATCAGTCCAAACAATCACAATTTGCTTAAATAAAAATGACTAAAGTGAGATTAACAGACTGAAAACTTTATCTTGTCCTTATAAGATAAAGTTATAAGATAAAACAGACATGGAGACATAATTTGCTGTCATAAGAAAGGTAATGAATTGCGATATATGTTATTGCATTACTCAGAATATCTCCAAAACTTTGAATTCACAATAATATTGCATTGTGAGTTAAGTATGATGACAATATTGTATCATGGGGCCTCTGCTGATTCCCACCCCTGATAAAGTGTAATGAAATGAATAGAGAAAAGTAATAGTGAAACACTAAAGACTAGAGACTTTGCCTAAAGTTGCTGCATCATACTGTATCATACATATCACACATCAGCATACATATCTTTCCTACTGTACTGTAAATATGAAAAGAAAAACTTAAGAAGGTGGAAGAAGAGAAAAATACAGATAAAAAGGAACAAAGGCAGAAACTGCAGTAAAGAAACAAAAGAATACAGGAAAGGAAGCAAGTGATGGATAAATTGGTACATGAATAGATACAGACCTGAATATCTCAAGCCCATCAGGACAGGAACCGTCACTGATGATGAATAGAAGTGTTAAGTCCCAAAATAATAAACTCTGCTAACCCCGGAAAACCCCTTTCACAGTTTGTCTTGTGCATCCAATGAAACCTATTTACCTTTTCACCTCCAAGCTTCATAAACTCCTCCAATACCTTGCCTTATTTCACAAAGAAATATAGTATGATGGCAATGCTATTTCAATAAAGCAATTTACAGTAAATCTGTTTCCCTGTATAAAAAGCACATTTTGATTCAAAGGTAATGAGTTTTCTGGTGACCGTGCTGTGTGGTTAAAATTATGATGAGCCATTACTGTTTTTATAGGTGTAGCTTCACAGTCAAAGGCCCATGCACGCTCACACACAAACACACACACACACACAGGGAGGACCACAATGTGCATACAAACATACACAGCAGCAGAGGCTCATATACAGCCACACAAACACAAACACACACACAAACACACATACCCTAGTATTCATTCATTTAAAGTATGCGTTGCTGTTCCAATATTTATGGCTGCGTTCCTCGACTCATTTTGGACTTTTTTGCAATTTCAAGGATCGTTTCCCCGACGACCACAAAAACCATTACATCACTTTTACATTACTCACGGCTGAGATGGTTTATGTGCGAGTGTGTGTGTACATGAGATGATTTGTGCAATAAAAAAAAAGTTCTTGAGAAGATGAAACAAATATGCACGTCTTAAATAATGACCTTTATATGCACTTCATTGAACTGCATAGTACCAGAAGTAAAATAAAAACAATATTATCTGATACATTTCCACTCAGCTGTTCATATTTAGTTACTTTGACCAGAAATTTCTTCTCATCATTATTTCAGGTGTTAGGGCTGTGTGTCAGTCATGCAATGTCATAATTTGATCGTGACATAACTTCTAAGATGCACAAGAAAATTCAGTTACTGCTAAGACCTTGCATGGAGGGTTATTGTGTGTAGTGCATGATGAATATGAGTGTATTAAAGTGTGTGCATGTAGTTGTGCTTGCTACATAGTGTTGCTCAAAACCTTCCTTTAACCAACAAAGTGAGGACATTTTTGGAAAGTAAGGACATTTTGGCCTCAAAGCATTATGTCAATAAGGGTCCTCAAAGATAGCAGTACAAGAATACGCATGCGTGACTGATGTGATCTCTGTGCACTGTGGGTACAGCTGCTATGGAGAAAGGCTACAATAGCTAAGGCTGAGGTCAGACATTATTCTCTCCACACAGCCTTTTCATGAGTCTCTCTCCCTACATGTCCTCTTTACAGGTTAACATATTATTTTGTTTTAGCATCTCTGAGTTAACTGTGGATTAATTGCACACCTATACTGACCTGCTGATTTCAAAAACACAGAGTAATACACTTTCCATTAACGGGGGTCGAGGTTGTCAGACAGAGGGGCACATTGATCAATGACGTAACAGCTACTTTCTCAAATTTACAACTGACACGTTCACTGCCTTGGTTTCATATTAGTCATGCTACTGCAAAGACTGGCCTTGCTTTGGTTGTGTGGATACACTGGTTTTGTATGTTTATTGGAAGACAACTCTGTTTTTATTCAGCCTCAGAGACCTTTGGATAACATCGAGTAAATGACGAACATTAAAATTACATTTAGTTTTTTTTCTCTTGTGTGGGGGCCACAAATGGAAAAATCCATTGGATCAGGACATAATGTTTTTGGGGTCACATCACAATTATTAACATTATATATGTTATGTAATCATTTATTTATTTTGCAACATTTATTTGTGACACGGATAAAATCACAGCAGAGTCCAGCAGGGAAAAACACTCACACGATAAGAAATACAATCAGCATTTTATCCACATTATCTAAATGGTAAACTAAAAAAAAAAAATCTGCAAAATTACGTACTGCAAGGCTACTTCCTGGTTCAACATCCATATTTAAGTTAGTTGTATACACATAAGATGGGTGATTGTATGGAGTTAGATTTGTCTCATTAATACCTGTAAATGCACAGAGGGTGATCTACAAATACTTCTTGATCGGCACATGTTTCATGATTATGTGTGTGAACAGATCGACAATCTGTGTGTAAATGTGTAATCTGTAAATATAAAACACATTCCACAAATACAAAAAATATCTGTGAATACATTAAATTAATTTGCAAATAAATGAAAAGCATTTGTGAATATCTTCCTAACATTTACAACTTTCCAACAGGCATTTGTGAACTCAGTTTTTATTTGTGAATCGAAAAAACATTTGTGGATCTCAGTTCTACGCGTGTGGATTTGCTTTTTACACACACGGATTTTTGAGACAAAATTTCCGCCGGTCTGAACGAAAATGCACTCGTATCACTCGGCCATCTTCGGATAGCACGTGATCACCCAGCTGATGACGTCATTTCCGCATGTGAAAGTAAGAGCACGCAGTCTTTCTATGAGCTGTTTTTTGTTGTTGTTTTTTAATAATAATCAGCGATAAGTAACGTGCATTCATTGTTTTATGTTAATGTCATACAGTGAGTATCAGTGTGTGTTTATTTGTTCTATGTATCTGGCACACACTTTTGTATACATTTCTGTTTGAGTATGAAAGGCACGGTGGCTTGGCTGCTTCTTCAGTTGGCAGTTATCAGCCAACTCATCCTTTATATTTTTCATTTCTTCTTTCGAGTAGGATTAAAGTTACGAAGAGTGAGTCACAAACGGACTCACTCTTAGAGCCAGCCTCAAGGGGCCATTTAAAGAACTGCAGTTTTTACCACATACGTGTTGGCTTCATTATCCAGCCCCTGAGGTAGCTGCTTGGGTTAAATACTGGAGGAAAATGTGGATACTGAAGTAATATGCAAGGGCAACCTTAAGTGAAGCTAGGATTACGCTAACATGGAAAAAGGAACCCCGGAATTTATGGATTGGTTCTGGACATCATACATCTGAACCTGAGTAAAGCCTTATTCATAAACCGATTCACTGGAGCCTGGTATGTTGTTTGCTACATGTATGGTAACGATCTGTACTCACTTTGTGTTAGAATATGTGAGCCCAACACACTGGCAAAATAAGCACACACACACATGCTTACAAAGCCCACAGGAGACATAGGGCATTCTGCACCCATACCACTTCATTAGGCAGCCCTCATTAGTGTATGCATGTGTGTTCTGTGTTCAGTTGTGTCTGCCTGTTAAAAAAAAAATAGTTGCAAGCGTGTTTGTAGCTGTTTATTTTTGAAGCCATGTGTGCGTGGCAGTCTACACATGCCTATGTGCATTCTGGGAGTGTGAGAGTGTGTGTGTATGACCCTGACCCTGTTTTTGCAGTCTTTTGTAGTGGGCTAATGATGGGGCTTCTTTACACTAACTATATCTGTAAGGGCCTTGATCTGGATTAGGATACAGCTTTAATGAAGGGAAAGTAGGACACAAACACACACATAACCATCAACAAACATGAATGTAGACAAATACGCAAATGCAGAAGCTATCTTCATGACTACATAACATAAACAGGTGGACGACAGTACAACAACTACAAACACACTGACCTGCCATTGAAGGTGTGTTTGCCTTGAGGTCGGTCTACCCCTGCTGGCCTCTCCACAGCAGGACTGGCTGCCTGCAGGGAAAACACACAGAGAACCTTCCTTTTACTGTCAGTTGGAGACAATAAAAAGAGCAAAACAACAACAACAGCGCTTTCAATCTGTCAAAAGTGGAAGACTTCATCGCTGGACAAATGAAAAAAAAGAGCACTATCGAGGATTTTCAGAGACATGCAGATGGATTAACTGATAAATCTCTTAAATGAACAAAAAGCTGTAAACTAGTGAATAAGTGGAGGCATTAAGAAACTCCCCATGTTTTGATTTTCGCTTTTAATAAGCTACACCCAAAATGAAAGCCGAAGCTCAACAAGTAAGTCTTTGCAATTTGAAAGACAGGGGAGCACATAAAGGGAATGGATGAATTGATGAGTGAAGTGATGAGTGAAGGAGCTGCTAAACTGATGGATGGATGATGTAAAAATACCAATTAATATGTGAAGGCAAGACGACAGTGTTGTCAAGCAGCAATAAATAATGCTGTCAATGGGCATGGCAACCAAGAGAAAGAGAGAGAGAGAGGTGTGAGAAAGAGGACTTCAAATGTGAGCCAAGGGAGCTGTAATAATTACTTAATACAAAGACCAAGGGCTTGCATTAAGTGTGTATGTGTGTGTGTGTGTCTGTGTAAGGGACACATAGAGGTGAGCTCCACAGGGATGAGGTTACATGCCCAATAGAAAAGGGTTGATGAATCATCTTCACATGTGACAGTGTCTGTGTGTACACATTCTTGTGTGGATGACTGCATGTATGTGTTTTTGCAACAACCTATCACTCCTATCACTGAGTCCTCAGAGTTAACACTGTTTAATGAATATCTGTGCAGTTTAATACAATCACACAAAACAGCCCTGCAACAAATCCCACCTTTATAAAGGTTTGTAGACACTTTTTGGACATTCATTCTTTTCAATTTTTGGACACTGTACAGGAGAAGTATTGATTTAATTGGCCTATAGGGACCCAAAGTCCTGACGTCACCTCCAGGCCAGCTGCCTCTCTACTAGCTTCTGTATTTCAAAGCAAAATCATTGAGGATGCTTCTATCTTTTTGAAAATTTAAAATGCATTCCTGGGATTAAATATCCATGTTTTAAAATAAGATTTATTTTTTTTAGCACACAAAAACGTACTGCTTTTTTTAGCTGTGGTCTATTAGCTAGGTCTACACCATTAAGCTCTCTGTCCTACTACGGTCACAGCCATGTTAAAGGGGAACTACGTCTATTTCCAAAAATATGTACATTATTTCTATGGTCTAAGATCATTTAAAAATATAAGTAAACATGAACAATTCTCTCCCAAATCCAAAAGGTAGAGTGCTAAAACTTGTATTTGTTATGTCATAAGGTATAAAGTCTGGAGCTGCTCCATAGACAATGAATGGGGAGAAATGTTAAAGATGACACTGAGACTACCCAGGGAGAAATTTTGATATCAAGGTACTTTTTCTGTTTCAAACCTGAGAACACTACAATAAAATAAAGCTCATCTAGGTGCTAAAAAGAGAACAAACATCCTGTGGTTCCACAAAATCAGGCTCCCATTCAATGTCTATGGAGCAGCTCCTGACTTTATACCCTATGAAATCACAAGTTTTAGACTTACTTCATTGGTTTCTGGGTTTGAGAGAGAGTAACTCATGTTCACCGATATTGATTAAACTTCTAGGCCATGGAAATGAAATATTTGAATTCTTAATTTAGGTGGAGTTAAAGCCCAAAACACTGGACTTGCTGGTCTGGGGCTCTGCAGCTGAAAAAAGAAATATTACATACGCAACAATATTGCTTGAGATATACCATATTTTACTATGCAAAATCCTATGCATTAGGATGTTATTAGCAGAGCTATTGAGTTTTGTTGACAGTGTTTTCAAAGAATGTGTGCTATATTTAAAAATTATTACCATGTTGATGAAAAAGACATAGTAAAATACATTTGTTAATAAAAGCAAACCTTATATTTGTCACAGAGCTACAGTCTCCCCGACCTCTGATTTCAGTTTCTTTTATTTCTAAATTAAAGCCAATTTAAATTGAATGTAACACACTTACTGTACTGCATTTTTGGCAGGAATTGCACCATATACATAAACTGACCTTTTCTTGAGCACCGTTATCAGAACATCTGGCAAAATAACTGGAATTACCATTCAGTTCAAAGCTGCGCATGTGTGCATGCTCATACGAGCATGTGGATATCTGACTTCAGGCGTGCAGGTGTTTGTGTGAGCATATGCAGACAAACACACACAGGTCAATAAGGTTCAATGTTAGTAGTAGGCACTAATGGACTCTCAACATGACCTTTCACCTCTGACCCCTCACCCTATTGCCATATGACCTACACCACCTGTCGGGGAATCAGAGAGGGAAGGAAAGACAGAAAGAGCTGAGAGCGAAACAGAGGAGTGATGAGAGAAAAGAGAGAGCTGACGAGATTCAGATTAGGTCAAGAAACAATAGCTGAAGACGTGAAGAAATAAAGCCAATGAGAAGAAGTGAATGAAGGTAAGATGAGACTTAACAATGAATGGCACACTGCAGATACTGTAACCATATGTTTAGGGTTTGGTGGTTTGGAAATCAATTAGTCTGGCCTAGCTGCAGATGTTGTCATGTGAGCTTAATTACGAACACGATGACAGGTAACATTAATTATCCTAACCTCTTTGTCATAACAACAGCCACTCATACATTAATTGGAAAGTCTTTGGTGCTTAATTGTATGTCTCATTTAATAACTGCATGTAGAAATAGTCTCCCTCTTTCTCTCTTTGGAAGAATGACACATTAATTAAAAAGGCCAGCAACGTATGTTACTTATCAAAGGGTAATTTACAACAAGTAAATGAATCTGAACAAATAAATGTGTCTCGTTATTCATGTTAACCTTACGAGGTCACAGATAATATAGCAAAATATACATTTGTTGAATGGTAAAGTAAGAGTAGACTTTCTCTAAGTCATTTATTTAATTACATTATACTAATTAGATTCATCTAGTCATCTGAATACTTCCAGCAATTACATGTACTTTACATTGCTTTTATTTTAATGAACTGCTGCAAAATTCATTGAAAAATGAAAAACAAAAACCCTTCATATGGATATGTTTCAAGGTTGATCAGCTCTGTCATGAGTTTCAGTAATTACTAACTATATTGCCTCAAAAGTAAAGACCGGATGCTTTATTGAGAAGAAATCAAAAATACACATAGTAAATGACAAAGATTTATTACATCGAGGACAACTGTAGGGAATAAATTAATACATTAGTCTGCCGACCTTGGACATCACAATCGATGCTTGTGAGCATTAGTGGCCCTCCAAAAACTGGAGAATAGAGAAGCAGAATTTCCATTTTAACTCAATGACGGATAATCCTACCTTGAATAACTACACTTATAATAAATGGGCCGTCAGCATTTGGTCTTCTCGGTCCAATCTAATAATTGCTAAAAGCGGATAAAAAGAGTGAACTATTAGTGATATTACTAATTACTGAATAACTAATCAAGCTAAGTGTTCCCTGAAAACGCTCCCAGAGTGAGTATGATAAATTAATAGTAATCCATGCTGGAAAGTTTGTGCATATGTTGTGTACATTGAGTGTGTGTTTGTGTACATCGTCCGTGTGTGTATGTAAAAGTGATAAACCTAAGGTCTTGAACTATCTCTTTGGGGATGTAGCGACCTGATGAATTGAAGTGAATATGTGATTTGATAAATATTCTGTCAGAGGGCCTGAGTCTGAACAGAGGGAAAAGACTGGAAAATATTCATTCATATTCATATTTTAGCAAACAAATTTACTTAATTTTTCAAAACAATGACAAAAACTATCAATTTATTCACAGGACTCACTTCTTTTGAATTTATTGGTTTAAGGACGAAAGAAACACAGACAATGTGACACGTTTTTATGATCATACTATAAGCATGACATTTACGTCCTTCAACCATCATTAGTGCGACTGTGAATTCAGCGACTTCCTGTTATGTTACTGCATTGTTTAGTACCTGTCAGATTCATGTATATGAGTTCAGTTGTCTAATTATACAACTACTTATTGGAGAAACCACAAGGAGAAACAGGAAAGATGCAAACACAAAGAGCAGACGCATTCACTTAAAAACCCTGCATATGCACATGTATAGGCACATAAACTTGTTACACTGAAAAACACACATGCAGGCACATGCTGCAAAAGCCATGACACAAGCATAAACATATGCACACACACACACACACACACACAGGTATAGCATGATAAATAAGTGCTGTTCCTCCTTATTAGCCCCAGTAGTATTCTAGGTAAGAACAAATACTCCCAGCCTGATTAACACGTTGTAATTAACCTACAACCCTGTGTGTGTGTGTGTGTGTGTGTGTGTGTGTGTGTGTGAGAGAGAGAAAGTGAAAGAGGGAAAGAGAGAGTGATTTTGTGGCTTACTGTACTCATTTGTGCCTGGCATTTAGGACGGAAGAGCTGTACCAGTAAATCTTGCAGGATTGAAATTAAATAAAGAGAGGGGGACAGAGAGCAGAAGAAGAGATGGAGGGAGAAGAAAGACAGAGAATTACTGCAAGAAGAGTACTTTCTTTCCCTCATCGCTCTCACCAAAAGGCCAAGTGACAATTTGAACAATTACCTGGAGCCATTACCTCCATCTGAACCTGGCTGGTTGAGAAAAGACAGACCTATGAGCGAGTGACTGGGTTTAAGTGTGTGTGTGAAAGTGAAAGAGTGAGGGACAGTGAGGGGGACAAGATGAAGACTGACAGTGACTGACAAAATGATGTATGAGGAAGAGGAGAGAGAACAAAAGAGAGAGAATTCCTTTATTTACAGTAGTCATGGCGTCATTCACCACTTTAACATTCACGTGGTAATTACAGAACAGAAGTTTGAAAAAAAAGAGAGAAGATGTGAAGCACTAAAGAGTATTGAGCAGACAGCGAGATGAGAGAGAAAAACAGTAAAGGAAGATTTTTGATACTTAATGACTGGACTAAAACAATGTAATTTATTCATCTCCACTGTGAATACTCCTTTTATCTCCCAAACAAAACATATCTGTTGAAAAAACTGATGTCTTGCTGGATATAAGATAATCACTCAATTGTAGTATCAACATGATAGTGAAATTCTGTGTAGTATAAATTCCTATACATTTCTTCAGCATACAGTTTACATAAGTAACAAAATAAAACATTGTAGCTTTCTTACTGCTTTTAATTCGGATGGTAAGCCTACATTAAAACATTAAAACACACGTGGAGGTCTGAGCAGGAAGGATCTAACTGCTATCAGCCATGAGGTCTCCCTTCAGTAGCAAATTTAAACAGGGGAAAATTACTGTCTGATCAATGATCAATCTCAGAACCCATCGGTTATCGGTCTGGTGTCACTGTTTACAGTGTAATTAGCAATGTTAAATGCTATATGCACTGTCATGATGCTTTATAAACAGATAAATGCATATACCTGCAGATGAAAAAAAGCTAATATAAAGCTAAATTGTTGTGGGTTCTGAGAATGCATTGTGGCCAATATGTTCAGCCTCTTCTGCTCTCCATACCGACTGTTGACTGGCATGCAACCGAAGCCTGCACAAACGTGATTGGTCAATCCCACCTGGATCACAAACGGACTACTGATGCAAATCAGACCCCTTCTAATACCAAAATTCTAACCCATTGCCTTCAGATTCTGCATTTATACGCAGATAACTCTTTAAAAGATTACTATCTGATGCTGAACATCAAAATAGGCCCATCACGCCAATGACCACAAAAAGTCCACAAGGTTCTCCAAAAGTTACAGGGACTGGAATTCCTAAAACTTTCCAGTAAAGAGGTTGATTGTGACAGAGTCACCACAGTTGATTATGGAAGCTGATAAGATCCTGTTTAAAGCTGAAGCTGTCAAATGGCCAGCAGATGGTGACTCAAACCCTCCGTCTTTCTTTAGAAAAGTCAAATAATTTTTTCCCACATAATGTTAACCAATTTAACATAACTTAATTTGTGTTTTTGTGTCATTCTGTTAATAATTGCTATGTAAAGAGGATAGGCTTATAGAGGGGTATGTCTAAACTATGTATGCCTTGACTTGGAGATCTCTCTGCAGCTTTGTAGCACAGCCATGGTGAATGCTGCTTACCTCACAAGACTAACTGCACAACATGTTAACACAGTGCAGTAGGAACTTATATGATCCATCAGCTTCTATTTCAAAACAAACTTTAACCATGCTACATCTTTTTGAGGAGCATTTGATGAAAAAAAAAAAAAATAGTGACACAGCTAATATAATAGCTTCCTCCATTTTGGATCTCCTCTGTTGCCTCAAGGATGAGCTAATTCACGTGTCAAAGTTCACCAGTGTTGAACTCTATGTGAAAAATCTGCTATGTGGGACGAACGGTCAGCCCATTATATTACAGAGCTGTAATGGTTTGAGTTTCGGTCAACAGTGATAGCCATTTAACACAACACTGTGTAGATTACTAACCAGCACAAAGCCATGTGACATTAGTTTTAATTCAAGACAGAACTAAGGCTACTTTAAGCTGATCAAAGCTGTATTATGTGTAAAATGAGACAGCAGAGAAACCTGAGGAGCTAGCATGACCTGTAATAAAGAGAGTCCACAGCAGGTGTGGTTGAGGTAACATATATGCATGCCATCATGCAGGCACACCAACATATAAAACACCCAGACGCAACACAGTCTGGACAGGCCTACTGTGTAACTGACACCCAGTAATATTTCTTATTGACAGCCACAGGACTGAAAGCGTGCAGTGAAAACAGAGCTAAGATGTAAGGAGTGGAAGGTGGGCTCAGAACAACATGATCTACATTCCTAAGCTTTGGATTACATTTCAACAGGGAAATGAAAGTAAATAGATTAGTGCTGGCAGTTTATATTTATTAGTGACAAGTGTATCAAGGTTTCTTTTCTGCTAAAACGTGTTTCATGTCACTCTAGGCTGCAAATCAGAACAGATTCAGGTCTTTTTTTGGTGGATCATCACATGACAGGTTTTAGGTTTTAAGCTCAGTAGGTGTGGTTGGGCTACATAACAGAATACAACCAGCATTTTGTTGTTACACTTTGTGGTAAATGTAATTGTGTATAGTCGTAAACATGTTAATTCACTGTTATTAGTACACAGGGGACTTTGCTTTCTGTTCCTCCCAATGCAGCCCTTCCATCTCCCTTCCAACAGCATCAACTACTACGACTACTTTTCAGCCTAAGCAAGGTGAAGGCAGGAGACTGGCCACCTCTGAGAAACAATCACATTCCCCAAAAGAACTGAGCCTTGCAAACAGGTTGTTCTTCGGGGAATACAGTGTGGATAAAATAGGATGTTTGTCCAGTGAGCAATCTCAGGAGAAGAGAGCTCACCACTCAAGAGTCCAATCAGGTGTGGAGTCTTTAACCAGTGAACCTGGGGGATTTACTGTGTCCAACCATCCACAGGGACTATATAATGGTAACACTATCATAGCAAGTAATCAAAACTGCATCTATGTGTAACTGGAGGTACAGTAAAGGAGTGGGAGAGAAGAACAGAGGAGTATTTGGTGTTTTCCTTCCACAGAGTGGACAGAAAAACATTCGGGGATGATAACTATGTTACATAGCTGTCTCCTACCTCCTATCAGATACAAAAGTGGGAACTCAAAGAAAGGGTCGAGGAAGGAATAGGAAGGAAAATAAATACATGGACAGAGTGGTGTTAGAGACAGAAATATGAATAGATATGGAGTAAGCCACTAGTTCCACAGTAAATGAGGCAACAGAAGATGCAGGAAAAAATAAATATTGGCTTCAAAGGAGAGAGAATGGACAACACAGATCAAGGGTTTAACATCAGACCCTGAGGTAAAAGTTACAAAGCAAATGTAGAGGCTGGAAAGAATAGAAGAAGACAATTGATTAGAGAGAACTGTCTTGATAGAAGGAGTAAAGGAAAATAGAGTAGCCAGAGGGTTGGGAATTTGGAAGCATTTACGAAATTGCAGTTGTTGTAGAGAAGAGAAAAAAGCATGAGATATGATAAACCAAAGAAAGGTAGGTTTGTGATTCAATAATAACTAATTTTGTGTTGACTTGACGTTAGACATGGACCCCAAATTATTAATTTTGACACCACTTGGACCAAAGAAAGAAAGGAAAAGAGGGGAAATGGAAAAGTGGGATGAGCAGAGGTATGGAAGGAGGGGAGGAGGGGGACGAAGAAGCAGAGAAGGAAAAAGGAGAAAGGAGCAAGTGTTTGCCCTCTGACCTTTTGAGAAGAGGAGAAACAGGATGAAAAGAGAGGAAAAGAAATGGAGAGAGTCATCCATCTTTGTTAGAGAAGTTTGATGTGATAAAGCATGTCTGGATTAGAAAGAACATGAAGACACCACAGGCGACACTCACCCCTGACCTTTAAACACATACACCATGACACACAGAAACACACTGCTGGCACATGTCAGAACTTCACTTGTGGCAAAAAAGGATAAAAAGTTCCTTCTTACTTGTTTTATTATATATTATATATATTATTTGTACTGATACTTGATTCACTTTTCGTTTGGTTCATATAAAACTGATGTATTCACACTTTTTTTAATGAAATTTTTGTATGAATTATATATAATAAACAGGGACAGTAATTCAAGCCACACTTAAGTACATGTTGTACAATAAACCAATACAATTACAATTCACCGCTAGTTTTTATCTGACTTCGGGAAGTACCTTTTATTTATTCTCAATGGCCTTCACAGACTCAGAGGGAGAAATTTAGTAATTCCAATGAGAAATACATTTGTAGGTAGTAAAACATTAAGACTATACAACAACTTGCTATGGTCTGAGCATTACCAGCAGTGGCGTCCTGAAAGGCCATGGGGTCATTAAAATCAAAGTGTTTATCCCCTTGGGAGTACTAATGTACTTAGCAGTTTTCATGATGATCCGCCTATTAGATTACAATAGCACAGAGTAAAGCTCATAGTGTCCATGAGGATCCATCACACTAAATCAATATCTTACAAATGCTGGTGAACCTCTTAGAACACAACCGAAAAGCTGACCATAAGACATGAAAGAAAATTCATGCAAATCCTTTTTCCATTTACACATCTTAGAAATTATTATCTTATTAATGTTAATAAAAAGGCACTATACTTTGCATTACTTAAGTAAGCCAATATGACAATCTTTTTGTACTGCTAAGCAACTGAAACCCGTAGATGGTGCTGTCCGTGCTATGCAATTATTCTGACACGTTTCTCACATTTAGAGTCTTTCTTGACACTGGAGAAAAGTTTATAGGATTGATGGTTTAAGGGTTTGCTCTCTGGGGAGAATGAATGTGCACAGTAAATTTCATTGCAATGTTTAAATTAGATTCTTTAGTTATTACTGCCCCAGTGGTACCTTTGCCCAATGCTGAAGCTTGACAAAAGCTGAATGGGTCAGAGCAATCATTAAAAGTCTTCCTCTGAGGGACGTGCATGATGTCCTCCCCATTCTTAAAGGACAACTTCGGTATTTTTCAACCTGTGCTCTATTTCCCCATGTGTATGTGTGCGTATGATTCATGGGTACCACTCGTTCTAAAATTGGTTCAGTATTGAGCCACGGAACGAGCTAAAACAGTAATGGGGGCAAATGCGTCCCGTATAAAAGTGCTTTTTTTCGCCACTGACTGGTTCAGATCGCCAGTGTTATCTCTGTAGATAGCATATTGTAGCGGCCCTGGGGCAGTGGTGAGTGTGAATGAGTGGAGTCAGCTGTCAGTGTTGGAGCAGAGAGGCGGAGGGCGTCCCCGCTCGGTATTGTAAATGAGTATGTGTGTGTGAAGTGTGTGTTTTTTCGCCACTGACTGGTTCAGATCACCAGTGTTATCTCTGTAAATAGCATGCTAGCCTTTCCCTTACCTCTGGGCTGTGTGATGTCACGAGCTTTGCTCCACTGTGTCTGTAGCTCTCTCTACTCGTGGGACAGCCGTTTTCTTGAGGAAGAGGTGTTTCAGGATGGATGTCTTCTCTTCTTCGGCTGGCAGTAGTCATCTTGGGAGAAGTGAGCACTGCAGACCCGATGGTCTGCAAGGCGCAGTGTCTGGAGAGGAGTGTTAGCATCCATTTGTAGCACAACTAGCTACAACTTAAGCATCTCGCCGTCCGACAAAGGCAGCCTGTGAAAGCTGTAACTCACGGGGTGTTGCGCGACATCCTGTTCTTGTGTTCGGGAAAAAGGCCCGTTTATTTGAGCACTCCAAAAACTCCGGTAACACTCCAGGGGGTAGCACGTAAAAGACTCCTTCCTCTGACTCTTCTAGAGTAACACACACTTCATACACACATAATCATTTACAATACCAAGCAGGGACGCCATCCGCCTCTCTGCTCCAACACTGACTGACAGCTGACTCCACTCATTCACACTCACCACTGCCCCAGGGCCGCTACAATATGCTATCTACAGAGATAACACTGGCAATCTGGACCGGTCAGTGGCGAAAAAAAGCACTTTTATGTTGGACGCATTTGCCCCCATTACTGTTTTAGCTCGTTCCGTGGCTCAATACTGAACCAATTTTAGAACGAGTGGTACCCATGAATCATACGCACACATACACATGGGGAAATAGAGCGCAGGTTGAAAAATACCGAAGTTGTCCTTTAAGTGAGGTCATTGTGTTGCTACTGGGGCAAAAAATAGTAAAACATATTAAAAGGAAACAATTAAAAATGAATGTATTGTGCGTGAGCATAATTTTTTTTAAAAAAATTTTTTCAGCAATGTCTACTACATACATTTAGAAATGAAAGCTGGCTTCCTGAGCAGTACATTTATTATATTGTCAAAAAAATGTTTGTGTGTCCATTTGGCTCTCACCATCGCAACTGTGTACTTGACCACATGGGGAGACCATTTTTATGTGTTGCTCTTCCTCTTTGTGAATGTTATGTGCGCAAGATGTGTGTACAGTATGGTGTGTTTCAAACTGCATGTGTCTGTGTGTCTTTTTTTTGTCAAAGTGCCTCAGGGTCTTACCATCCCCGTGGTGTCCTCATGGAGGGAGGGTTCGGTCTCTGTCGGCTGGGGGCTGAGGGCTGAGTCGCTGCTGCTTCTCACCAACAGGGGGGTGTCTGTAGAAAACACAAGGACACAAACACATCTCATATGTGCAGGTAGCCTTGAATGTTGTGTTTTTTAATTGAGGCCTACAAGACAAATAAATCACACAAAATATAAAATACTTGCCTGAGAATATTTTGCATCAAAACTACTCATACCGACAGCAATGTAAAATTTTCAGTTGCAACACTTGTTCAATACAAGATTCACATAGATTCACGCCAGCTCATTCTTACAAAAAATACACCACTTTGAGGTCCATCTGGGGATGCAAGCACTGTATCTGATGAGGCAGAGGACCAACTACAAGAATCCTATTGACCCTGAGCAGCGTGTGGCAATCTGTCTAAGGTAAGATGCTGTATAGCACAAGGTACTGTAAGTTGTGCAGTTGAGTTTTTCTTTAAGCAAAATGTTGTGAATGAATTTGAGTTTCCTCTGGTAAACAGTTCCGCAGTGTATATGTCTATGTCTTTTGATGGAAAGGTAAGAATGGAACAAGTGGACCTTGTATGAGCTGTCTTTTTCAAGGTTGAAGGTTGAATGAAGTAAGAAGGTAAAGGGAAGCAGTACAGTTCGCCTTCTAAGTTTGGACTACGGAGCATCTGTGTTGTTATTCCACAGAATGTGATTGGCCGATGTTTTTATTTGCAGTGAGAAAGCTCAGAAAAATCAACCTTGGTTAAAAAAAGACTACAAAGCCTTTTTCAACACATAATTTTTGTGCTTTATGTGAAAGTACTCAAGACAAAAACAACAGTTCAAAAAAAATATAAGATGAAAAGAAAACGCCCCCAGTGTGTAAGGCATTTCACTACAGCCTTACAGATGTAGTTTTATAGCTGGGACGAGTTGAAAAAGATTGTTTTAACTGAAGAAAAACAATCTGAATGTGAGTCTTGAATGACCTACAAGAATTGTAGGGGGCTTTCACATCAGGGACCCTGGCCCTTATCTGAGTACACTTGACCCTTAAGTCCAATTCGTTTGAATTGTGTGAATCCTGTGTACTGTACCCGGGCAAGGTACACCAATCCGTGCCTGAGTTCACTTGAAAAGGAGTATGGTTCATGTGTACTCCAGTGAGGTACACATAAGGTGTGAGTACTGACTGTACCATAACATAGAAGTTGGCAGCCATTAAACACAACTAAAACGAGTTTTTAACCAGTTATGAAACAGTTTAATTTTATGACTGATTACCCAGATCCGGCTTCACTGCTGCCTTCAACCTGCAGTTTGAGCTATGGCAGGAGGCAGAGTGTTGCGCACCAGACAGCAGCAACTCCTCCTCCAGCTAGGAGCTTACTTCTTCACCTCACTGCTACACCAGTCCCTGCTGATGACGGCCCCCATGGCAGCAGTTTCCATCTCTAGCGTTCTTTTCTACACTGTAGCGCAACAAAATAATGTCACGTAGGGTGATGACGCAAGGGTATGCGGGTAAAGAACAACATTACTAATGTGAAAGCTGAGCAGTGGGTCAACCGTACCCAATATGAACATGGCCTTAACCCCCAGTTCTAAAAAACTTTTTGTTTTCTTTCTTTTTAGTTTTAATCTACATTAGATATGCTGTATTTCTTCAAGCTGTGCTCTTTTCCCCTCCAGCTTGCTCTGTTAAAAACCAGCGCAACCTGGCTCTCTGTCAGTCCATTATGACACAGTGTGACTACTTCCTATCATATTGTTAATGGAACAAGAGATATTACGGAGAGGGAAAAAGCACCAAGAGAGACAAAGAATAATGCAAAAATAGTGAAAATTGAGAAAGTGCATTTGTACGGCTTCATAATCTACAGCTAGTCTTTCTGACACATGCACAATACACGTGTACACACACTCATAAAACGGCCTTAAAACTGCTCATTTTTGATGGAGTCATAGTTCAGCGAAATTCATGTCTAATAATAATCTTTTAGATGACAAGATACAGACCTTAAGCTAGTCATGGCACACTACAGAGAGGTGCTTGTGCGTGTTTTTTTCTGAGTGTCAAAGCATAATAAGGAAGAAAGAGTAAGGAGACATGAGTATTTTTACTTTGTTAGGTTGACAAAATGAATTTCCTCTCTACAATGCAATGTGCCGGTGACATCAGTCCAAGTCAAAGTGTGTTTTCCAAACAAAAAACACAACATCCCAACAATCAGTGTAAGCTCTAGTAAGTCCTCAAAAACTCTCCAGCTAATTCAGAATGCAGCAGCACGTGTACTAACAGGAACTAAGAAACAAGAGCATATTTCTCCTGCTTTAGCTTCTCTGCGCTGGCTCCCTGTAAAATCCAGAATTGAATTTAAAATCCTACTGTTAACTTATAAAGCTCTAAATGGTCAAGCTCCGTCATATCTTAGAGAGCTCATAGTGCCATATTATCCCACCAGAACACTGCGCTCTGAGAACGCAGGGTTACTCGTGGTCCCTAAAGTCTCCAAAAGTAGATCAGGAGCTAGAGCCTTCAGCTATCAGGCTCCTCTCCTGTGGAATCATCTTCCAGTTACGGTCCGGGAGGCAGACACCGTCTCCATGTTTAAGACTAGACTTAAGACTTTCCTCTTTGATAAAGCTTATAGTTAGGGCTGGCTCAGGCTTGCCCTGTACCAGCCCCTAGTTAGGCTGACTTAGGCCTAGTCTGCCGGAGGACCCCCCTATAATACACCAGGCACTTTCTCTCCTTCTCTGGCTCTCTCTCTCTCTCTCTCTCTCTCTCTCCTATTCTATTACTGCATCTTGCTAACTCGGCCATTCTGGATGTCACTAACTCGGCTTCTTCTCCGGAGCCTTTGAGCTCCACTGTCTCTCAGATTAACTCATATCGCAGCGGTGCCTGAACAGCATGACGTGTGTGGTTGTGCTGCTGCCGTGGTCCTGCCAGATGCCTCCTCCTGCTGCTGCTGCCATCATTAGTCATTAGTCATACTTCTACTGTTATTATACACATATGACTATTGTCACACATGTATACTGCCAGATATTAATACATACTTTCAACATATTGTACCACAGTAGCCAGAACTATAACTATAATATTATTACTTTCAATAATGTTGTTGTAAGCTACTGTCATTACCTGCATCTCTCTCTCTCTCTCTCTCTCTCTCATTGTGTCATACGGATTACTGTTAATTTATTATGCTGATCTGTTCTGTACGACATCTATTGCACGTCCGTCTGTCCTGGAAGAGGGATCCCTCCTCAGTTGCTCTTCCTGAGGTTTCTACCGTTTTTTCCCCGTTAAAGGGGTTTTTTTGGGGAGTTTTTCCTTATCCGCTGCGAGGGTCATAAGGACAGAGGGATGTCGTATGCTGTAAAGCCCTGTGAGGCAAATTGTGATTTGTGATATTGGGCTTTATAAATAAAATTGATTGATTGATTGATAAATTAATGGGCAGGCTTTTTGAGAATGCAATGCTTCCCAAAAAATTAGTTAAAGGTATACTATGCAGAAATTGTCAGCTACTGTTTGTAAACAGTATCACTTGAGAATATGACAGTGAAAACCAACTCCAGCTTTGTCCGCTTGGCATTTAACTCCGCTACTTTGCATTTTTTCAGCAGTGTGTCCACGATTTTTGTAGCTTCCTCTTGCATGCATTCTGGTTAGGGTCTGGTGCCTGGTCGCAACATTTTGGAAACTCAACTCCGGGGTTTTTTCGGACCTAACTGTATTGCGGAGTTTTGCACAGCGGCGACTGGATCTTTGCTCTCAAACCACAAAAAAAATGTGATGGCACAACAGTCTCCTTCAGTACATTATTCTATGCTTTCTTTTGATTTTCACATTGGCTAGTCATCCTGTTTAATTTGTCTTCTGATTAAATCGGAACAGCTGAAACAAGTTGTAGGAAGCCTCCGCAAGTAATTGGTTGCTGGCAGACACTCTGTGCTGCAATAAAATGGTTAATCAGCAGTGCCGTGCACTGTAGAGCCGATGCGCTGCTGGTTCTGCCGGCCTGAATAGAATATAATGTCTATAGCCTTACTGTTGTGTACAGCATTTATACGGGTCGACCCGTAACCCGCGGGACCCGCAAATGGACCTGCGAGTCGGGCAGCAGTGATCGTCTCTTAAATCGGTCTGTAAATGATATTTTGACATTAATATTATAATCTATTAATCTATAATCTATTACTGTCATGGCATCCGAAGGTACTGATGCGTTGAGCAGGTGACAGTCCGCGGTCGTTTTCAAAACACACTTGTGTCACGCACTCCAAAAGAAACTTGTTGAAACTTTAAACAATAATTTATTGTACAAAATGGGGGAAACAAACGTTGACAAAAACGGTTTCATAATTCATATTAAATTCAAAAGATAATGAAAAAACAGCTACAAGTTAAAGGGAATAGTGATAAAGTGGTAAAACTTGGCATTGATCCACAGCCTCAGACGGATGCGCTCAAGCGTGCCATGCGCACAAGCTCAGTTGGTAGGCTATACTATATTTTCACATTTTTAACAATGCAATTTAAAAGTTTTGATTTTTATTGATAACCTACATTTACCAACAACAAAAAACTACATTTAGCACAAAAAAATATGTAAAAAAAAATAAATAAATAAAATTAAATTAAAAAAAAAAAAAAAAAAATATTGAATACCAAATTTTCATAATGAATACCTACCCATAGAAACAAATATTCGAATATCCGAATATTTGGGTACAGCCCTAGAAGCTACATGGGGCTTCTGCATGTCCAAGTATCCTCGGTTAGTTAAATAACCATCTCCATGGAAACTCAGGTACATTTATCATTTTTATCTTGTTAAAAAAAATAAAATAAAGGGCAATAGAGTGGTGTGACTAGTGGGCGGCGGATATTTAGTAGAGAGATAAAAGTCAAAAGAAAATAGAAACAATGAGGAAGAAAGCACGAACCTAAAATATTCACCATGGTAATGAAACATAATGGTTTCATTACTACTTCTCTACATCATCCAAACTCATCAGCCAGCACAGCCCGAGACACTTATGTGTATATATATGTCCATGTCTTCTGATTACATACTGCCGCAGAAAGTTCATTCAGAAAGTTCATTCCTGAATGTTGTTTTTGGAGATGTACATGTGCAGCACTCCATGTGTTCATTATGCCTGTAAGGAGCAGCTCTGAAAGCCTGAGTGTGTGAGAAGTTAATGTATGATCCCTTCCTTTATATCCCTTCAGTGAACACACTGGTGTTCATGCGTCCAAATGGCTAATAAGTGTCTGGTTTGCAGATCTCTGTGTGCATGTAAGTAACATATGATAGTGTCTCCTTCTTCACATCTCATCAGCCCACTGCATAAAATTATCATTTAAGAGAAGCTGATGGATGAAGCACACCACACTTTTGCCTTTGCTTCTGCTGGAGCTTGAAGAAACAGTGAAATGGTGAGAAAAGTCAACACTGTAGAAAGCTACCCGAATAAATAACATTTATTGCTGGAGGTATTATTACGTTCTGTGTGTCGCACTGCCGACCCTCAAATCTACCACCCCCATTCATAGGGCCCATCAATCCATATATACATTAAGAACGTTGTCATGTTAGCCTGTATGGGTCCACTGGGAATAAAATGAGAAAGGTGGTGGTGAGGGTGGAGGGAACCTCTGAATGAGTGGACTACTCAGAACACATGCCAAATGATATTTGCAGGGTCATATATTGATTGTCACAAAATGGACCCTTGGTGCTCTTAAGCCTGGCTGGGGGGTATGGATTACATCAAACTCCTAATCAATTTATCTCTTCAAACAAAGACAACGAAAGTTGGATAAAAGGATCGAGGACAAAGGACATAAAAATGAGAAACAGATGGAAAAAACAGATAAAGAAATGAAGGGAATGAAGTGCGATACAAAGATGTGGATATGTCAAGGTGAAATTACAGTGATTGAAATGAATGAAGATTAAAGAACACAAAAAATCTATAGGAAAAAAGGTAAGACAAAAAAAGCAGCCTTTAAATAAAATTTAATTCAGTGCTATTAAATGTTGCTTTGCTGTAACACCTTGCCAGTATTAGACTTAAGTAGGCCTGTTAAGACTCTAAACCAGCAATGCTCTAGTCAAAATGTCTCATTGTATGTGGGTAAATGCTGGCCATGTTCTATGGTGAATCAAGATAGATACCGATGGCCATCTAGGGAAAAACAGTGATACTATTCTGTCTATATGCCCATAGGTCATCCAACATCAGTTATATTTACCGGACTGGCCTTGCAAAATGCAAAGTTAAATTTTTTATCATCTAGAAATCCTCACTACCCTTTGTTTAGTTTTAATAAAATAAAATAGCTTAAATGTCTTTTCCTAGTTTTTAAGGCTGCATCAGTTCAGTTACACTGCACATATTTAAAGAGTGTTGTACGTTTAATAATCAACAAATGTTGCATAATTTTCTCAAAAAAGATGGGAAATATCTTCTTAAAGCAAATAAATAAAATATCTCATTGTTGTAGTAACGGTAGTAAAAGAACAGCTGTTACTAACATTAACGATGGTGTCAATCAACTAAAGTTTTCCAGTGAGTTGTGACAGTGTGACACTGAGCCAGCATGAACAATACAAAGACCCTTTAAAGGTCCACTGAGTAGGATTTAGTGGCATCTAGTGGTGAGGTTGCAGAGCTTTAACTTCTGCCATGTGCCATGCGTGTAAGAGAACTATGGTGGCAGAAGCGAAAATGCAAACATGGGGGACTCTTTGGGAGAGGACTCACTCCATATATGATATTAACAGCTTATTCTAAGGTAACGAAAACAAAATTATTCTTATTTTCAGGTGACAATTAACTAATGAAAACATAGCTCAGAATATTACTTATGTCAATGGATGCCCCTAAATCCTACACACTGGACCTTATACTAAAGCTGCCAAGTAGAATTCAGCCATCATTCATTTTATCATTTCACAACTTCACTTTTCCTACTCTGACATGTCACAATGTGTTCTGTGAAAATGCTGATTTTGAACATTGTCAAAATAACTATGTACAACATTTGACACTTTTCTACAACCCCTTCATTACACTAGAGATTCTACTCATGATAAAAAGTAAAGCTACAACTACCGTTGAAGGAAAAACTGTATGGTATTCCCTATCAATTCTAATGCTGATTATGTCAACACTAAACATTTGAGCAATGAGTGGTGCTCATCAACACTGCTATACCTGTTTTTGACTCTGTTTGAGTCTTTGATGGAGATTAAAAAGTGAAACATCATGTGAGCTAGTTAATAGTGATAGAAAAGAGGTAAAGAGAGCAAGAGAAAAAGACATTAGAAGCAAAAACACTGAGCTAAAGACTTACAGAGACTTGTACAGTATAGACAGTAAAAACGAAACAAGTGGTTAGAGTCAGGGGCAAAACATTACACTGTTAGAGAGGCCTAAATCTGACCTTCTCACACTGACAGTGATAGTTTCCAGAGTTCCGTTACCTCTAATCTACCGTGACAGTCACACATTTCTACTAATCTCTGCTGACAGGCGACCATACAGAAACAGACTAAACTTCCTGTCTTAACAGTGTCTGGATCATACAGCTAAGGCCCCTTCACTCAGGAAGGTCATACAAGATCAAATGTCAATTCTGTCAAATCTAGCAGTATAGATGCAAGATACATATTTTTTTTCTATATTAATACATAGTATGTGGAATTAATATCTACTGCAAGGGGAAGATGAAAGTAGGAATATTACTGTAATAATATACTCCTGCTACAAGCTGCAGCCCACTGGTGGGCCTCAAAGCACCATCTTACTGAC